>NW_024075997.1:0-2086 GCF_014754425.2 Oryx dammah
AACCAGAAAAGCAGATCATTGTCTTCAAAAACAGGTAGGAAAAAATATAAAAGACGAGAAAAGAGACAAAGGAGGTGGGGAGGGAGCTCCGTCCCGGGAAGGGAAGCCCGTCCCGGGAAGGGAATTCTAAGAAGAGAGGTTTCCAAACACAAGGAAACACTCTACCTGCCGAGTCTAAGGCGAGCCTTGGAAACACAGAGGGCAACATAACAGGAAGGAAAAACGAATAAATAATTAAAACCAACAGATTACAAGCCCAACAGTAACTCCCCCAGCGGAAAAGCCGCGCAGACGCCTGCCGCTGCCGCTAGCAAGTGGGGGCAGGGCAGGGAAGCGCGGGAGCCGCGGGCTGCCGGGCTCGGTAAGAAGCGGGCAGAAACGCCCCACGCGTAACCAGAGCGATCGAACTTGGGCGAGCAAACCAGGCTGGGGGATAGCTACCACGCGAAAAGCTGGAACATAAGACCCCGCCAGGACCGCGCACAGAACAAAGGACTGAACGGAAATAGCCGGCTGCAGACCATCCCCCGCCGGGGACAGGCAGCCAGAGCTGTAAGGGCTGGAAAGGGGCAATCGCAGCCCCGGAGAGACTACCTAAAAAGCGGCAGGCAGGCTTCTTAGCTGAGACTTCAGGGGATGCAGGACAGTCACCATCCGCCTCACAAGGAGCGCCAGCAGTACACCCAGAAAACTGAGCAGTAGAGACAGAGAAGGGGACAAGTCCCGGCGACCGCGCTCGCCAAGCTCCCGAGCTGCTCGGACCCGGGAGGGGCGCAGAGCGCAGTCCCAAACAAGTTTGTGCCGCTGAGGGTTACCTGGGCGCCAAAACCGAGCAGCTTGGACCGGGGAGGTGCGCGAAGCCTGGGGCCGGCCTCGGATGGTTCCTGGCTGAGCTCCGTGGAGCCGGAGCGGTTTGTGCGTCGTGGGGGGAGACAGGTCCAGCGGGGTTGAGACGCTGTGTGCCCACGACAGTGCTATTTGTTTGCAGCATTCCCCCCTCCCCACAGCGCGACTGAACTAGTGAGCCTAAAAAAAAAAAAAAAAAAAGTGTCCACCACCGCCCCCATGTGTCAGGACGGAATTCAGACCCTGAAGAGACCAGCAAACAGAAGTTAAACAGAGGGAAACGCCTTGGAAGTGACCAACACGGCCCACAACATCAGAGAAGGGCCAGATATATCTTCACGATTTTTACAATCATTTTTTTTTTTTTGCCTTTTTTTTTTCTTTTTTTTCCTCAAACTTTTTTTTTTAACTGTTAAGTCTTCTATTTCAATACTTTATATTTCTATAACTATTACTTTTCAAAAAAAAAAAAAAGACTCTACTTTTTTAAAGCAAACACCATATATAGTCTTCGCGTGGTTGTTGTTGGTATTTCTTTTTTAATCTTGGGTTGTTTTTTTTTTTCTTATATATATATTTTTTTTTCCTTATTTTTTTTCCATATTTCTTTTTCTTAATATTATTATTTTTTTTAATCTTTTCTCTTTTTTTTCTTTCTTCCTTCTGCTTCATCTCTTTAACATTGTATTTTTGAAAATCTAACCTCTACTCTAGGTTTTTAATCTTTGCTTTTCGGTTTTTGTTGTCAATCTTGTACATTTCATAACCCAATCTTACCTGACAGCGAGATTACTGGCGTGACCACTCTCTCCTCCTTTTGGACTCTCCTTTTTCTCCACCAGGTGACCTCTGTCTCTCCCCCCCCTCCCCCCATCTCTCCTATATCCAACTCAGTGATTCTCTGTGTGTTCTAGATGGTGGAGAGCACCTAAGGAACTGATTACTGGCTGGACCTGTCTCTCTCCTTTTCATTCCTCTCTCTTACCCTCCTGGCCACCTCTGTCTACTTCCTCTCTCTCCTCTTCCCTGTATAACTCCGCGAATACCTCTGAGAGGTCCAGACTATCGAGCGCACATAAAGAAGAGACTATTGACTAGCTTGCTCTCTCCTCTTTTGATCTCACCGCATCTCATTCCAGTGACCTCTAACTACCCCCTCCCTCTTCTCTTCTCCATGTAACCCAGTGAACCTCTCTGGGTGCCCCTCAATGTGGAGAAACCTTTCATCTTTAGCCTAGAT
>NW_024075998.1:0-2086 GCF_014754425.2 Oryx dammah
ATCTAGGCTAAAGATGAAAGGTTTCTCCACATTGAGGGGCACCCAGAGAGGTTCACTGGGTTACATGGAGAAGAGAAGAGGGAGGGGGTAGTTAGAGGTCACTGGAATGAGATGCGGTGAGATCAAAAGAGGAGAGAGCAAGCTAGTCAATAGTCTCTTCTTTATGTGCGCTCGATAGTCTGGACCTCTCAGAGGTATTCGCGGAGTTATACAGGGAAGAGGAGAGAGAGGAAGTAGACAGAGGTGGCCAGGAGGGTAAGAGAGAGGAATGAAAAGGAGAGAGACAGGTCCAGCCAGTAATCAGTTCCTTAGGTGCTCTCCACCATCTAGAACACACAGAGAATCACTGAGTTGGATATAGGAGAGATGGGGGGAGGGGGGGGAGAGACAGAGGTCACCTGGTGGAGAAAAAGGAGAGTCCAAAAGGAGGAGAGAGTGGTCACGCCAGTAATCTCGCTGTCAGGTAAGATTGGGTTATGAAATGTACAAGATTGACAACAAAAACCGAAAAGCAAAGATTAAAAACCTAGAGTAGAGGTTAGATTTTCAAAAATACAATGTTAAAGAGATGAAGCAGAAGGAAGAAAGAAAAAAAAGAGAAAAGATTAAAAAAAATAATAATATTAAGAAAAAGAAATATGGAAAAAAAATAAGGAAAAAAAAATATATATATAAGAAAAAAAAAAACAACCCAAGATTAAAAAAGAAATACCAACAACAACCACGCGAAGACTATATATGGTGTTTGCTTTAAAAAAGTAGAGTCTTTTTTTTTTTTTTGAAAAGTAATAGTTATAGAAATATAAAGTATTGAAATAGAAGACTTAACAGTTAAAAAAAAAAGTTTGAGGAAAAAAAAGAAAAAAAAAAGGCAAAAAAAAAAAAATGATTGTAAAAATCGTGAAGATATATCTGGCCCTTCTCTGATGTTGTGGGCCGTGTTGGTCACTTCCAAGGCGTTTCCCTCTGTTTAACTTCTGTTTGCTGGTCTCTTCAGGGTCTGAATTCCGTCCTGACACATGGGGGCGGTGGTGGACACTTTTTTTTTTTTTTTTTTTAGGCTCACTAGTTCAGTCGCGCTGTGGGGAGGGGGGAATGCTGCAAACAAATAGCACTGTCGTGGGCACACAGCGTCTCAACCCCGCTGGACCTGTCTCCCCCCACGATGCACAAACCGCTCCGGCTCCACGGAGCTCAGCCAGGAACCATCCGAGGCCGGCCCCAGGCTTCGCGCACCTCCCCGGTCCAAGCTGCTCGGTTTTGGCGCCCAGGTAACCCTCAGCGGCACAAACTTGTTTGGGACTGCGCTCTGCGCCCCTCCCGGGTCCGAGCAGCTCGGGAGCTTGGCGAGCGCGGTCGCCGGGACTTGTCCCCTTCTCTGTCTCTACTGCTCAGTTTTCTGGGTGTACTGCTGGCGCTCCTTGTGAGGCGGATGGTGACTGTCCTGCATCCCCTGAAGTCTCAGCTAAGAAGCCTGCCTGCCGCTTTTTAGGTAGTCTCTCCGGGGCTGCGATTGCCCCTTTCCAGCCCTTACAGCTCTGGCTGCCTGTCCCCGGCGGGGGATGGTCTGCAGCCGGCTATTTCCGTTCAGTCCTTTGTTCTGTGCGCGGTCCTGGCGGGGTCTTATGTTCCAGCTTTTCGCGTGGTAGCTATCCCCCAGCCTGGTTTGCTCGCCCAAGTTCGATCGCTCTGGTTACGCGTGGGGCGTTTCTGCCCGCTTCTTACCGAGCCCGGCAGCCCGCGGCTCCCGCGCTTCCCTGCCCTGCCCCCACTTGCTAGCGGCAGCGGCAGGCGTCTGCGCGGCTTTTCCGCTGGGGGAGTTACTGTTGGGCTTGTAATCTGTTGGTTTTAATTATTTATTCGTTTTTCCTTCCTGTTATGTTGCCCTCTGTGTTTCCAAGGCTCGCCTTAGACTCGGCAGGTAGAGTGTTTCCTTGTGTTTGGAAACCTCTCTTCTTAGAATTCCCTTCCCGGGACGGGCTTCCCTTCCCGGGACGGAGCTCCCTCCCCACCTCCTTTGTCTCTTTTCTCGTCTTTTATATTTTTTCCTACCTGTTTTTGAAGACAATGATCTGCTTTTCTGGTT
>NW_024075999.1:0-2085 GCF_014754425.2 Oryx dammah
CTTGGGCTCTGATAGCTTTACCTGCTGGGGTATTCATGGGTCAGGCCACACGGGCCAGGATTCTGTAGAGAATTTTCTTTGCCCTTCCATTCACATTGGCAAATGCATGCTTTGCTTTTGCTTCTGCATGCAGTTTTACCTGTATTCCAGACATTTTGGTTTCTTTTCTGATTTTCGCCACTTGTACAGACCGCTAACATTTCTTAACCAAATAGAATTTGGCAGGGGGGAAGAGGAGAGGATGGGGTAGGGTCGGGTGAGAGTGAGGGGATGGGGCCACAGCGAACAGCATCTAGGGCTGTAGTTCCCTGATGAGGATGGAACTCGTGGCCCTGCAGTGAAAGAAGAGAGTCCTCCTCACTGAATTGCCAGGGAAGTTTCTGGAATTAATTTAATGAAAGACATCGAATTCAGAGGAATTTTTGAGTGACATTTTACCTTTTCAGTTGTGACCAGTGATTATGGTTCATATCATTTTATATTTTTGTGACTTTTCTAGCTTAAAGGGTTTGGGCGGTTTCTTTTTGTTTTACAAGGTAAAAACTCTTTTTTAAGTCCATGGAATACAAAAAATAAAAAAAGTGTGTAGAATATTTTAAAGAGTGGAGGCTTTGTTCTGAATGTGAGTACTTTCCTCCACTGAACTGGATGGTAATAACACTTGTAGAAGAGACACACAGTGAAAGGCACATCTTTTTATTAAGTGACATGACAGCACCCATTGTGTGAGTTTTTGGTTCAAGTTTAGAGAGAGGCCCTGGTGGGCTAAACTCCTTATTCCTGTTTTCAGCACTTGAGAAATAATCAGAAGCTTTATCTGAAGAGAGTGCCCGCTGGGGACATTGCCAAGGTGCACGGGCTGCTCAGAAGTCCTCACGATGCAGCCGCTCTGTCCCCGGGCTTCTTGTCAGGTCACCTCCCTGGTCAGGGTCAGAGGCATGGCCTACGTTAGATGTTGTCAAAGGGGACTTCTTGCTGGGAGTCCACATAGTGGTGGTCAGGTGTGATACCCATGGGAATTCTTTCTGAGAGAGTGATGTCTTAGCTGAGATGATGACAGATAACTAAGCAAGAAGGCCATTGGTACATCAGGCATGAGGTTAGAAGTCCGAAGCTCTGGCTCTCCCTCCCACCTACCGCTTCTGTCCTTAGTTATTTTAGGCTCAACGTGAGCTGTGGGAAGTGGGTGATTCTGGAGATGAAAAGGAAGGATTGGAAGGGGAACACTGTGGCTTCTAAGCAGTCCAGAGAAGAGAAAGTCAAATGAGCATCATTGTGGAAGTGGCTCCACGTTCAAGTCCAATTTACAATTATTATTTTCCTCCCAGCCTTCTGAATACATAGGAAATCCTCAGTAACAGGTTATCGCTCTGCCTTGAACACAGTGATAAAAGCTGAGAGGATGCAGCCTATTCTGTCTGTAAAATCAGTTTCATTGATTCCCATTTTGGCAGCTGCAAACTCCAAGCATTAGGAATAAATATGTTCACTGAGAAACCAGAAGAAAGAAAGAAAAAAGAATTGTAGGTGGTGATGAACAGTCTGTGATCCCTGAATATCTGGGGGATATTCACCCAGGGATCATGTGTAACTGCTGGGACCCACCAGCCCATGTCCACTGCATCCAATCTGCTGTTGTCTTCAACTAGCCGTGTCCTGTAGAAACACCTTAATTCCTGCTAACCAATTATTAGTAAGCTGAAATAGGCAAATAACCTTTGTTTATGGTTTCTTTCCCACATTGAAAATAGTTCATCATTTTGTGCAGGTGAAGGTCATACCCATGTAAGCAAGACCTTCCCTCTGGAAGACCCCCTGCCTTCTAGTCAAGAAGGTGAGAGGCTAGCTCCAAGCCAGGGAGATGCCCTATGTCCCGATGAAACAGGCCTCTCCTCCCCACGTGCCTCCGCCCGCCACCTCTGCCCCTGGAACTGACTTCCCTGTCTCTCCCTAGGTGCCTGAATACCCCTCTGGAGACCCTGTCGATCAGCAACTGCCTGCTTTCGGAGTCAGACTTGACGTACCTGTCGCAGTGCCTGAGCGTCAGCCTGCTGAAGGACCTGGGCCTCAGCGGGGTCAACCTGA
>NW_024076000.1:0-602 GCF_014754425.2 Oryx dammah
CGTGGGAAAGCCTCCAAAGAATGCCACAGATCCCTGTATCAAGGCGACGGGAAGCCTGCCACGGCTGCTCCAGCTCGTGAGGAAAGCGGACGTTCATGTCCCCACTCGAGACGAGGACTGACGCCCCTGTGGAGCCTCCAGTGGTACCCCAAGATCCATGTCAGCACTTTAGAGGAATCCTCAGGTTCGGGTCTCAATCCACACGAGGTCTTAGGCCCCGACACTTACTGGAGAGGAATTCTGAGGGGCCCCTCGCAACTCGCTTGGAGACTGGCCTGTCCTGAGGCCACAAGGGAGGGTCCCAGAGGTCCCCTTTGTAACTCGAGAAGGTCCCGCCGCAACTCGAGAAAATCCAGGAGGTTCTAACCTCCAAGCGAGTTGAGGCCCTTTTCCACTGAGGCCTCTCGAGGCAAATCACACTTTCCCTCTAGAACTTTGAAAGGGTTATTCACACCCTTGCTACAACTCCAGAAGTTCCCCGACATACCCGCCTCCACTCGAGAGGAACACAGAGGGTCCCGCCCACATCAAGAGGAGCCCCGTTTCCTCCTCATAGCTCGAGATGAGGGTTCCTTTCCCTGCCTCGTCGGGAAAGGACTCCC
>NW_024076000.1:702-2084 GCF_014754425.2 Oryx dammah
CACACCACCGTGGAACGTGTGACAGCCCTGCTGGAAAGCCTCGTGGGAAAGCCTCGTGGGAAAGCCTCCAAAGAATGCCACAGATCCCTGTATCATGGCGACGGGAAACCTGCCACGACTGCTTCAGCTTGTGAGGAAAGCGGACGTGCATGTCCCCACTCGAGACGAGGACTGACTCCCCGGTGGAGCCTCCAGAAGTAGCCCAAATCCATGTAAGCACTGGAGGGGAATCCTCAGGTACCGTCATAGGCTCCACATGAGGTCTTAGGCCCCGGCATCGACTGCAGAGGAATCCTGACAGGCCACTCGCAATTCGCATGGTGATTGGCCTTTCCTGAGGCCACACGGGAGGGTCCCAGAGGTCCCCGTCGTAACTCGAGAAGGTCCTGCCGCAACTCGAGAAAATCCAGGAGGTTCTCCCCTCCAGGCGAGATGAGGCCCTTTTCCGTTAAGGCGTCTCCAGACAAATCACCCCTTCCCTCTTGTTCTTCGAAACGGTGCTTTACACCCTTGCTGCAACTCAAGAAGTTCCCCGACCTACCCGACTCCACTCGAGAGGAACACCGAGGGTCCCGCCCACATCAAGAGGAGCCCCGTTTCCTCCTCATAGCTCGATGTGAGCGTTCCTTTCCCTGCTTCGTCGGGAAAAGATTCCCGGCTTTCCTGTCGCATCTCGGAGGAGGCACTCTCCACAGGAAAGACGAGAGGAACTCCAGGGGTCGTGCCACCATTCCCAATGTGCACAAAATGCCTCAGTCCACTCCAGAAGAACCTGATTTCCCTGCACTTCCTCGACATGCACGCCGAGGATCGATTCACACCACAGTGGCACGTGTGACAGCCCTGTCGAAAGGCTCGCGGGAAAGCCTCCAAAGAATGCCACAGATCCCTGTATCAAGGCGCCGGGAAGCCTGCCACGGCTGCTCCAGCTCGTGAGGAAAGCGTACGTGCATGTCCCCACTCGAGACGAGGACTGACCCCCCTGTGGAACCTCCAGTGGTACCCCAAGATCCATGTCAGCACTTTAGAGGAATCCTCAGGTTCCGGTCTCGATCCACACGAGGTCTTAGGCCCCGAAACTTACTGGAGAGTAATCCCGAGAGGCCCGACGCAACTCACATGGAGACTGGCCTTTCCTGAGGCCAAGATGGAGGGTGCCAGAGGTCCCCGTCGTAACTCGAAAAGGTCCCGCCGCAACACGAGAATATCCAGGAGGTTCTCCCCTCCAGGCGAGATGAGGCCCTTTTCCGCTGAGGCCTCTCGAGGCAAATCACACCTTCCCTCTGGAACTTCGAAAGGGTTCTTCACACCCTTGCTACAATTCCAGAAGTTCCCCGACATACCCGCCTCCACTCGAGAGGAACACCTAGGGTCCCGCCCAC
>NW_024076001.1:0-2084 GCF_014754425.2 Oryx dammah
AGGCAGCACAGTGGTAAAGAATCTGCCTTCAAAGGCAGGACTCAAAGGAGATGCTAGCTGAGAAGATCACCTGGAGGAGGAAATGGGAACTCACTCCAGAATACTTGCCTTGAAAATTCCATGGACAGAGGTATCTCGTGGGATCCCATTGCTGGGATCACAGAGAGTTGACCACAAAAGAGTTCACAGTAACTCACGATAATGGGTTAACTTCATGTGCTTTTGGTGGATTCCTGCTGAGGTATGGCAAAACTGATACAATATTGTAGAGTCATTAATCTCCAGTTACAATAAAAAACTTTATATCAAAAATAATAGAAATCCTAAATATATTTTTAAAGAAATAATTCTGCTGTTAACTTATTCCAGATACAGTGCGCTATTTGACATTTTCAATTCACGGGAGACTCCTAGCAAGTTTTGAAGGCTAGGTCTCTTTGAAATATCCCCACCAGCCTTGGGGATATTCATTGCTTTTGGCTTTTTTGGAAAGCACTTTGAGCTGTATTTAACTGTTGATGTTTTCTTCCTGAGCGTGTCCTGGTTTTTCTTTTGCACTTTCTTTCTGTTGATGAGTGACCCCTAACATGTACCAGGATAGGTGTCATGTCGAGTCCAACGTCCTTGTGAATTTCAGATGTCTATCAGCAATAGTTTGAAGTCTGCAGTTACAGAGAAAAGCCTTCATGCGGCAAGGATTCTTTATTGCCTCCTCTTGTATGGTGGCCTCTGATGTCTGAAAGGTTTTGTCAGGCATAGTTGTACAAGAGAGTAAGATAAGCCAGAGGATACCACCAAACCTGGTGTCTCCTCACTCTTAGATTTTATCTCAGGTAAAAGTTCCTGTTCTATTTAAGTTGATTGACAAGGATGCATTGGTTTTACAGGTACAGATTCTGGGCCTGTGGCCCTGAGAATACTACATGGATTCAGCTGTTCCTGAACATGTTTTGGAACGTATTTCGTCTCCCATGTTTTCGAAGTAGGTTTATGTGGATTCTGTATTTTTGTACGTGATGTTTTTGAACGGTGGTTCACATCCTAGTTGTGATAGTGTGCTCTATCATTCTGCTCAATGTTCCCATTAGGAGAAGGGAATTAAGGGGCAGGGCAGCAAGGGGGTGCGGGGTGCTCGCACCGAGCGCTCCCGGGGAGAGACTGGCCCTGCACGTGCAGGAAGGTGTGGGGGCTCATGCTCCGCCATGTGCGCAGCTCCTGGGGTTTTCACCTCCAGGCCAGGAGGCCTGGCGCACTCTAGAAGTGGAGCCTTGCATTGTGCCACATGTTCACAGGAGAGGACTGATCCCGTGCCCCCAGGTACAGAGGCTCGTGTCGCCAGCGGCGTGGAGCCCCGTGCGCGCAAGAAGAGAGACCTGGCGCCCTGCGAGATCTTTTATCTCAAGTTGGGTGCCCGGGCTGGCCAGAAGTGGCGGTTAGGCACCGAAGAGAGCCAGGAAGGTTGGTAACTGTGGCGACGCCCACCGAAATGGCGGGGGGCAGGAGCATTAGGGTTTGGGACCCAGGGCGTTCGGTGTGCTCTAGGCAGAGGGCTCGAAGTGGTCTAGTCTTGTGTGACTCCGTGTAAATGATGCTTTCCCTGGTGGCTCAGATGATAAAGTGTCTGCCTACAATTCGGGACACTCGGGTTCGATCCCTGGGTCGGGAAGTCCTCTGGCGAAGGAAATGGCCACCCACTGCAGAATTCTTGCCTGGCAAATCCCATGGACAGAGGAGCCTAGTAAGCTGCAGTCCATGGGGTCACAAAGAGTCGGATACGACTGAGCCACTTCACTTTCACTTTCCTGTTACTCTTTGTTACTCCCCTACCAGTTTGCTCTGCTCAAATAAACGGCATCACGGGTATGTCTCTATAGAAAATCCATTGTGTAGATAGGGTTTGATACTATGTGAGGTGACAGATGTCCGCTGGGGCTCTTGATACCTACTCTCTGCAGATAAGCGGTGATGATTACATTTCTTTCACAAGACAAAACTAGTACCTGAATTACGGCATCGGGCCGGAGAAGGCTAGGACACCCCACACCAGTCCTCTTGCCTGGAAAATCCCGTGGGTGGAGGAGCCT
>NW_024076002.1:0-2084 GCF_014754425.2 Oryx dammah
GTAGGGGTGTGTCTTTGTGGAAGGGTTCTGTGTATGGATTGTGTCTGTGTGGGTGTGTGTCTCTCTGTTGAAGGTGTCTGTGTGTGGGTGTGCATCTGTGTGTGGGCGTGTGTCTCTGTGGAAGGGGTCTAGGTGTGGATGTGTTTCTGTGTGTGGGAAGGGATGTGGCTTTTGGGGGTTCTGTGGGTGTGGGAATCTCTCTGGAGGGGTGTGTCTCTGTGTGTGTGTGTCTCTCTCTCTGTTGAAGGGGTCTGTGTGTGTGTCAGTGTGTGGATCCGTACCTCTTTGTGGAAGGGGTCTGTGTGTGGGTTTGTGTCTGTGTGTGAGTGTGTGTCTCTCAATTCTGAAGGGGTCTCTGGGTGGGTGGGCGTTTGTGTGGACCGGGTCTGTGTGTGGATGTGTGTCTCTGTGGAAGTGGTCTCTGTGTGGGTTAGTGTCTGTGTGTGAGCGTGTGTCTGTCCTTGTAGAAGGGGTCTGTGTGGGGGTGTGCATCTGTGTGTGGGTGTGTGTTTCTCTTTGTGGGAGCTGTCTACGTGCCGATGTGTATCTGTGTGTGGGAAGGGATGTGTCTTTGGCGGTGGCGGGGGTCTGTGGGTGTGGGTATCTCTCTGGAGGGGCGTGTCTGTGTGGATGTGTGTGTGTTTGTGGGTGTGTGCCTCTGTTTGTGGGATCTCTGTCTCTTATGGGGGGGGGTGGTCCGAGTGTCTGTCTGTGCGTGCCTCTGTGTGTAGGTCTGTGTGTGTGTGTCCATGTGTGTGTTTCCAGTGGGCAGAATGTACAGAGCATTCAGTCCTGTCTAGCTCCAGAACGTTCCTGTCACTCCAGAAGGATACCCCTTACCTGTGCAGAACATGCTCTCTAGTGCCCCTCTCCCCAGCCCCTGACAACCCAGTCTCCATGATTTGATCCATGCGTGTCACGGCTGTCTGTGCCATAGACGGAGCAGACCGTGGGAGGTGAGCCTGGTGGATTTCTGTCAGGTTTGATGTGAGTCCCCTTTGGGATTGCAGCCTCATGACAGAGGCTAAGGTCATCTCGAGGTTTGTTGTAGGGAAAGGACTCAGTGACGGGGCAGAACCCTGCCAGGGTTCTGATTCTTGCTGCTGAGCACCAGTGTGCTCACGTGATGGGGGAGATGTCTGTAACACAGACAGCTCTGGCTTCTGATTTCTTCTGAGAGGAATATACCCATAAGTTTCCTGTACCAGTTTTCATCTTGAGGGCTCGTGAATTGAATCTTTCAGCAGGATGTAAAATTTCCCCAGAGCATTTGCAAGGTCCCAGGCTTTCTATCCATGGACCATGTGTCTCTTCTGCCCTCAGGGAGCTTCTCACGTGGGGTGATGCTGACCACGGGGTTGACCCCATTGCTGGCTTGCCTCTGGGTGTTATTTGCTCTTTCTCTATAGTGTGAAGCAGTGTGGTAGACACTGTCCATGATGGAAGACAAGGGAGTGTGCTTTTGTTCAAGCTGCAATTGCCTTGCTCTCTGGAGGTGTTCCCCATGAAGGCCTGGTGGGGGTGCCCTCAGTCGGCAGGAAGCATTAGGGCTCAGAGCTTAACAGTGTCCCACCGCTCAGCAATGAGAAAGAACAGGTTAAAAACAAGAGCAGGAGCTTCCCTGGTGGCTCAGATAGTAAAGAATCTGTTGTGATACAGGAGACCCAGGTTCAATCCCTGGGTTGGGAAGATTCCCTGGAGGAGGGCATGCCAACCCGCTCCACCATTCTTACCTGGAGAATTTTGTGGAAAGAAGAGCCTGCTGGGCTACAGTCCATGGGGTCCCAAAGAGTCAAAACTGAGGAGCTGATTTTAAACAGTGTCCCGCCACTCAGCCATGAGAAGGAATGAATTATCAATAGATTAAAAAGAATTTTTTTTTTCAGTAGACGGTTGATAATACTGCCTGAGCCACGAGGGTCAAATTGTGGCTCACACACGACCTAACTAGTGGCTCAGATGCTAAAAACTCTGCATGTGATGTAGGAGATCCAGGATTGATCCCTGGGTCGGGAAGAATCCCCTGAAGAAGGAAATGGCAACCTGCTCCAGGGTTCCTGCCTGGAGAATCCCACGGACAGAGG
>NW_024076003.1:0-317 GCF_014754425.2 Oryx dammah
TCATAGCTCGAGATGAAGGTTCCTTTCCCTGCTTCGACGGGAAAGGAACCTTCATCTCGAGCTATGAGGAGGAAACGGGGCTCCTCTTGCTGTGGGCGGGACCCTCGGTGTTCCTCTCGAGTGGAGGTGGTATGTCGGGGAACTTCTTGAGTTGCAGCAAGGGTGTGAAATACCCTTTCGATGTTCAAGAGGCAATGTGTGATTCGCCTAGAGAGGCCTCAGCGGAAAAGGGCCTCATCTCGCCTGGAGGGGAGAACCTCCTGGATTTTCTCGAGTTGCGGCGGGACCTTCTCAAGTTACGACGGGGACCTCTGGGA
>NW_024076003.1:417-2083 GCF_014754425.2 Oryx dammah
TGGCACGACCCCTGGAGTTCCTCTCGACTTTCCTGTGGAGAGTGCCTCCTCCGAGATGTGACAGGAAAGCCGGGAATCCTTTCCCGTCGAAGCAGGGAAAGGAACCTTCATCTCGAGCTATGAGGAGGAAACGGGGCTCCTCTTGCTGTGGGCGGGACCCTCGGTGTTCCTCTCGAGTGGAGGCGGTATGTCGGGGAACTTCTTGAGTTGCAGCAAGGGTGTGAAATACCCTTTCGATGTTCAAGAGGGAATGTGTGATTCGCCTAGAGAGGCCTCAGCGGAAAAGGGCCTCATCTCGCCTGGAGGGGAGGACCTCCTGGATTTTCTCGAGTTGCGGCGGGACCTTCTCAAGTTACGACGGGGACCTCTGGGACCCTCCCTTGTGGCCTCAGGAAAGGCCAATCTCCATGGGATTTGCGAGTGGCCTGTCGGGATTCCTCTGCAGTCGGTACCGGGCCTAAGTCCTCATGTGGAGCCTAGGACGGAACCTGAGGATTCCCCTCCAGTGCTTACATGGATCTTGGGGTACTTCTGGAGGCTCCACCGGGGAGTCAGCCCTCGTCTCGAGTGGGGACATGCACGTCCGCTTTCCTCACAAGCTGAAGCAGTCGTGGCAGGCTTCCCGTCGCCTTGATACAGGGATCTGTGTCATTCTTTGGAGGCTTTCCCGCGAGGCTTTCCCACGAGGCTTTCCAGCAGGGCTGTCACACGTTGCACGGTGGTGTGAGTCGATACTCCGCGTGCATGTCGAGGAAGTGCAGGGAAATCAGGTTCTTCTGGTGTGGACTGAGACATTTTGTGCACATTGGGAATGGTGGCACGACACCTGGAGTTCCTCTCAAATTTCCTGTGGAGAGCGCCTCCTCTGAGATGTAACAGGAAAATCGGGAGTCCTTTCCCGACGAAGCAGGGAAAGGAACCCTCATCTCGAGCTATGAGGAGGAAACGGGGCTCCTCTTGATGTGGGTGGGACCCTAGGTGTTCCTCTCGAGGGGAGGCGGGTATGTCAGGGAACTTCTGGAGTTGTAGCAAGGGTGTGAAGAACCCTTTCGAAGTTCAAGAGGGAAGGTGTGATTCGCCTCGAGAGGCCTCAGCGGAAAAGGGCCTCATCTCGCCTGGAGGGGAGAACCTCCTGGATTTTCTCGAGTTGCGGCGGGACCTTCTCAATTTACGACGGGGACCTCTGGGACCCTCCGCCTTGGCCTCAGGAAAGGCCAGTGTCCATTCGAGTTGTGTGGGGCCTCTCGGAATTCCTCTCCAGTAAGTTTCGGGGCCTAAGACCTCGTGTGGAACGAGACCGGAACCAGAGGATTCCTCTAAAGTGCTGACATGGATCGTGCGGTACCGCTGGAGGCTCCACAGGGGGGTCAGTCCTCATCTCGAGTGTGGACATGCACGTCCGCTTTCCTCACGAGCTGGAGCAGCCTTGGCAGGCTTCCCGGCACCTTGATACAGGGATCTGTGGCATTCTTTGGAGGCTTTCCCGCGAGGCTTTCGGACAGGGCTGTCACACGTGCCACTGTGGTGTGAGTCGATCCTCGGCGTGCATGTCGAGGAAGTGCAGGGAAATCAGGTTCTTTTGGAGTGGACTGAGACATTTTGTGCACATTGGGAATTTTGGCACTCTCCACAGGAAACTCGAGAGGAACTCCAGGGGTCGTGCCAA
>NW_024076004.1:0-2083 GCF_014754425.2 Oryx dammah
CTGTGAAAAGAGACAAAGAAGGCCACTACATAATGATCAAAGGATCAATCCAAGAAGAAGATATAACAATTATAAATATATATGCACCCAATATAGGAGCACCGCAATATGTAGGACAAATGCTAACAAGTATGAAAGGGGAAATTAACAACAACACAATAATAGTGGGAGACTTTAATACCCCACTCACACCTATGGACAGATCAACTAAACAGAAAATTAACAAAGAAACGCAAACTTTAAATGATACATTAGACCAGTTAGACCTAATTGATATCTATAGGACATTTCACCCCAAAACAATGAATTTCACCTTTTTCTCAAGTGCTCATGGAACCTTCTCGAGGATAGATCACATCCTGGGCCATAAATATAACCTTGATAAATTCAAAAAAAATCGAAATCATTCCAAGCATCTTTTCTGACCATAATGCACTAAGATTAGTTCACAATTACAGGAGGAAAACTATTAAAAATTACAACATATGGAGGGTGAACAACACGCTTCTGAATAACCAACAAGTCACAGAAAAAATCAAAAAAGAAATCAAAATATGCATAGAAACTAATGAAAATGAAAACACAACAACCCAAAACCTGTGGGACACTATAAAAGCAGTGCTAAGAGGAAAGTTCATAGCAATACAGGCATACCTCAAGAAACAAGAAAAAAGTCAAATAAATAACCTAACTCTACACCTAAAGCAACTAGAAAAGGAAGAATTAGAGAACCCCAGAGTTAGCAGAAGGAAAGAAATCTTAAAAATTAGGGCAGAAATAAATGCAAAAGAAACAAAAGAGACCATAGCAAAAATCAACAAAGCCAAAAGCTGGTTCTTTGAAAGGATAAATAAAATTGACAGACCATTAGCCAGACTCATCAAGAAGCAAAGAGAGAAAAATCAAATCAATAAAATTAGAAATGAAAATGGAGAGATCACAACAGATAACACAGAAATACAAAGGATCATAAGAGACTACTATCAGCAATTATATGCCAATAAAATGGACAACCTGGAAGAAATGGACAAATTCTTAGAAAAATACAATTTTCCAAAACTAAACCAGGAAGAAATAGACAATCTTAACAGACCCATCACAAGCACGGAAATTGAAACTGTAATCAGAAATCTTCCAGCAAACAAAAGCCCAGGTCCAGACGGCTTCACAGCTGAATTCTACCAAAAATTTCGAGAAGAGTTAACACCTATCCTACTCAAACTCTTCCAGAAAATTGCAGAAGAAGGGAAACTTCCAAACTCATTCTATGAGGCCACCATCACCCTAGTACCAAAACCTGACAAAGATACTACAAAAAAAGAAAACTACAGGCCAATATCACTGATGAACATAGATGCAAAAATCCTCAACAAAGTTCTAGCAATCAGAATCCAACAACACATTAAAAAGATTGTACACCATGACAAAGTGGGCTTTATCCCAGGGATGCAAGGATTCTTCAACTTCCGCAAATAAATCAATGTAATTCACCACATTAACAAATTGAAAAATAAAAGCCATATGATTATCTCAATAGATGCAGAGAAGGCCCTTGACAAAATTCAACATCCATTTATGATAAAAACTCTCCAGAAAGCAGGAATAGAAGGAACATACCTCAACATAATAAAAGCTATATATGACAAACCCACAGCAAACATTATCCTCAATGGTGAAAAATTGAAAGCATTTCCCCTAAAGTCAGGAACAAGACAAGGGTGCCCACTTTCACCACTACTATTCAACATAGTTCTGGAAGTTTTAGCCACAGCAATCAGAGCAGAAAAAGAAATAAAAGGAATCCAAATTGGAAAAGAAGAAGTAAAACTCTCACTGCTTGCAGATGACATGATCCTCTACATAGAAAACCCTAAAGACTCTACCAGAAAATTACTAGAGCTAATTAATGAATATAGTAAAGTTGCAGGATATAAAATCAACACACAGAAATCCCTTGCATTCCTATACACTAATAATGAGAAAGTAGAAGAAGAAATTAAGGAAACAATTCCATTCACCATTGCAACAAAAAGAATAAAATACTTAGGAATATATCTACCTAAAGAAACTAAAGACCTATATA
>NW_024076005.1:0-2082 GCF_014754425.2 Oryx dammah
AAAGCGACTTAGCAGCAGCATTGGTGGTGAAGTCGCTCAGTTGTGTCTGACTCTTTGCGACCCCTTGGACTGTAGCTTACCAGGCTCCTCCATCCATGGGATTCTCCAGGCAAGAATACTGGAGTGGGTTGCCATTTCCTTCTCCAGGAGATCTTCCCAACATAGGGATCAAACCCAGGTCTCCCGCATTGGAGGCAGATGCTTTAACCTCTGAGCCACCAGGGAAGCCCAGTATTAGCAGCCTCGGATAGGAAGATCCCCTAGAGGAGGGCATGGCAACCCACTCCAGTATTCTTGCTTGGAGAATCCCCATAGACAGAGGAGCCTAGCAGGGTACAGTCCATGGGGTCACAAAGAGTAGGACATGACTGAGCAACTAAGCACACAGTGCGTGCGCACACACACACACACACACACACACACACACACACACAGTGTATATATGTCAGTCTCAGATTCCCAACATATCCCTCTCCCTCAAATCCCCTGGTAACTATAAGTTTTCTATATCCGTGACTACTTTTGTTTTGTAAATAAGCTTTTATCCCCCTTTTAAATACGTTGTATATAAGTAATATTTCAATAGCTTATACTAGTGGAATTTCTTTTAGGATTTCTGTAAGGTACTGATTTTACAGATGTCCTCAAGTGAAAGTATATAGTGAAAAAATGAAGCACAATTTTGGGTCTAAGCGCAGGCAGCGGCGGCTGCCAGTGTACTAAGCTTGGCCGAGAGCTACCCCACGTCTGAGGTCAGGGGCAGTGGCCTAGAGTGCCAGGCTGCGACGGCACAGGAATGGCCAAGAGGAGCTACCCTGCGTCCAAGGTCAGGGGCCATGGTCGAGAGGAGCTACCCAGCATCTGAGGTCGGGGCGATGGCTGAGAGGAGATACCCCACATCTGAGGCCAGGGACAGAGTCAGGGGGAGCTACCCCACGTCCAAGGTCAAGGGTGACAGCCGAGAGGAACTACCCCGCATCCGAGGCCAGGGTGGTGCACGAGGCCAGGGCTGGTGGCCAGGAGGAGCAACCCCACACCTGAGCCCAGGGCAGCAACAGGGAGGAGCAACCCCATGCCCAAGGCCAAGGCCGGAGGCCAGGAGGAGCAACCCCACGTCCAAGGAGTGGTGGCTGTGCAGGCGCAGGAGGGCCTAGAGGATCCATCCCACGTTGAAGGTCAGGAAGGGTGGCAGGAGGAGATACCCCTCATCCAAGGTAAGGAGCAGCGGCTGTGCTTTGCTGGAGTAGCCGTGAAGAGATACCCCACGCCCAAGGTAAGAGTAACCCAAGTAAGATGGCAGGTGTTGCAAGAGGGCATCAGAGGGCAGACACACTGAAACCATACTTACAGAAAACTAGTCAATCTAATCACACTAGGACCACAGCCGTGTCTAACTCAATGAAACTAAGCCATGCCCGTGGGGCCACCCAAGATGGGCGGGCATGGTGGAGAGGTCTGACAGAATCTGGTCCACTGAAGAAGGGATGGCAAACCACTTCAGTATTTTGCCTTGAGAAACCCATGAACAGTATGAAAAGGCAAAATGATAGGATACTGAAAGAGGAACTCCCCAGGTCAGTATGTGCCCAATATGCTACTGGACATCAGTGGAGAAATAACTCCAGAAAGAATGAAGGGATGGAGCCAAGGCAAAACAATACCCAGCTGTGGATGTGACTGGTGATAGAAGCAAGGTCCGATGCTGTAAAGAGCAATATTGCATAGGAACCTGGAATGTCAGGTCCATAAATCAAGGCAAATTGGAAGTGGTCAGACAGGAGATGGCAAGACTGAAGGTTGATATTCTAAAAATCAGCGAACTAAAATGTACTGGAATGGGTGAATTTAACTCAGATGACCATTATATCTACTACTGCGGGCAGGAATCACTCAGAAGAAATGGAGTAGCCATCATGGTCAACAAAAGAGTCTGAAATGCAGTACTTGGATGCAATCTCAAAAATGACAGAATGATCTCTGTTCATTTCCAAGGCCAACCATTCAATATCACAGTTTCCAAGTTTATGCCCCAACCAGTAATGCTGAAGAAGCTGAAGTTGAACGGTTTTATGAAGACCTAAA
>NW_024076006.1:0-2082 GCF_014754425.2 Oryx dammah
TATATAGGTCTTTAGTTTCTTTAGGTAGATATATTCCTAAGTATTTTATTCTTTTTGTTGCAATGGTGAATGGAATTGTTTCCTTAATTTCTTCTTCTACTTTCTCATTATTAGTGTATAGGAATGCAAGGGATTTCTGTGTGTTGATTTTATATCCTGCAACTTTACTATATTCATTAATTAGCTCTAGTAATTTTCTGGTAGAGTCTTTAGGGTTTTCTATGTAGAGGATCATGTCATCTGCAAACAGTGAGAGTTTTACTTCTTCTTTTCCAATTTGGATTCCTTTTATTTCTTTTTCTGCTCTGATTGCTGTGGCTAAAACTTCCAGAACTATGTTGAATAGTAGTGGTGAAAGTGGGCACCCTTGTCTTGTTCCTGACTTTAGGGGAAATGCTTTCAATTTTTCACCATTGAGGATAATGTTTGCGGTGGGTTTGTCATATATAGCTTTTATTATGTTGAGGTATGTTCCTTCTATTCCTGCTTTCTGGAGAGTTTTTATCATAAATGGATGTTGAATTTTGTCAAGGGCCTTCTCTGCATCTATTGAGATAATCATATGGCTTTTATTTTTCAATTTGTTAATGTGGTGAATTACATTGATTTATTTGCGGAAGTTGAAGAATCCTTGCATCCCTGGGATAAAGCCCACTTTGTCATGGTGTACAATCTTTTTAATGTGTTGTTGGATTCTGATTGCTAGAACTTTGTTGAGGATTTTTGCATCTATGTTCATCAGTGATATTGGCCTGTAGTTTTCTTTTTTTGTAGTATCTTTGTCAGGTTTTGGTACTAGGGTGATGGTGGCCTCATAGAATGAGTTTGGAAGTTTCCCTTCTTCTGCAATTTTCTGGAAGAGTTTGAGTAGGATAGGTGTTAACTCTTCTCGAAATTTTTGGTAGAATTCAGCTGTGAAGCCGTCTGGACCTGGGCTTTTGTTTGCTGGAAGATTTCTGATTACAGTTTCAATTTCCGTGCTTGTGATGGGTCTGTTAAGATTATCTATTTCTTCCTGGTTCAGTTTTGGAAAATTGTACTTTTCTAAGAATTTGTCCATTTCTTCCAGGTTGTCCATTTTATTGGCATATAATTGCTGATAGTAGTCTCTTATGATCCTTTGTATTTCTGTGTTATCTGTTGTGATCTCTCCATTTTCATTTCTAATTTTATTGATTTGATTTTTCTCTCTTTGCTTCTTGATGAGTCTGGCTAATGGTCTGTCAATTTTATTTATCCTTTCAAAGAACCAGCTTTTGGCTTTGTTGATTTTTGCTATGGTCTCTTTTGTTTCTTTTGCATTTATTTCTGCCCTAATTTTTAAGATTTCTTTCCTTCTGCTAACTCTGGGGTTCTCTAATTCTTCCTTTTCTAGTTGCTTTAGGTGTAGAGTTAGGTTATTTATTTGACTTTTTTCTTGTTTCTTGAGGTATGCCTGTATTGCTATGAACTTTCCTCTTAGCACTGCTTTTATAGTGTCCCACAGGTTTTGGGTTGTTGTGTTTTCATTTTCATTAGTTTCTATGCATATTTTGATTTCTTTTTTGATTTTTTCTGTGACTTGTTGGTTATTCAGAAGCGTGTTGTTCACCCTCCATATGTTGTAATTTTTAATAGTTTTCCTCCTGTAATTGTGAACTAATCTTAGTGCATTATGGTCAGAAAAGATGCTTGGAATGATTTCGATTTTTTTGAATTTATCAAGGTTATATTTATGGCCCAGGATGTGATCTATCCTGGAGAAGGTTCCATGAGCACTTGAGAAAAAGGTGAAATTCATTGTTTTGGGGTGAAATGTCCTATAGATATCAATTAGGTCTAACTGGTCTAATGTATCATTTAAAGTTTGCGTTTCTTTGTTAATTTTCTGTTTAGTTGATCTGTCCATAGGTGTGAGTGGGGTATTAAAGTCTCCCACTATTATTGTGTTGTTGTTAATTTCCCCTTTCATACTTGTTAGCATTTGTCCTACATATTGCGGTGCTCCTATATTGGGTGCATATATATTTATAATTGTTATATCTTCTTCTTGGATTGATCCTTTGATCATTATGTAGTGGCCTTCTTTGTCTCTTTTCACAG
>NW_024076010.1:0-2078 GCF_014754425.2 Oryx dammah
GGGTTCCTTTCCCTGTTTCATCGGGAAAGGATTCCCGGCTTTCCTGTACCATCTCTGAGGAGTCGCTCTCCACAGGAATGTCTAGAGGAACTCCAGGGGTCGTGCCACCATTCCCAATGTGCACAAAATGTCTCAGTCCACTCCAGAAGAACCTGATTTCCCTGCACTTCCTCCACATGCACGCCGAGGATCGACTCACACCACAGTGGCGCTTGTGACAGCCCTGTGGGAAAGCCTCGTGGAAAGCCTCCAAAGAATGCCACAGATCCCTTTATCAAGGCGCCTGGAAGCCTGCCAGGGCTGCTCCAGCTGGTGACAAAAGCGGACGTGCATGTCCCCACTCGAGACGAGGTCTAACTCCACTGTGGAGCCTCCAGAAGTACCCCAAGATCCATTTCAGCACTGGAGAGGAATCCTCAGGTTCCGTCATAGACTCCACACGAGGTCTTAGGCCCCGGCACCGACTGCAGAGGAATGCCGACAGGCCCCTCGCAACTCGCATGGAGACTGGCCTTTCCTTAGGCCACAAGGGAGGTTCCGAGACGTCCCCGTCGTAACTCGAGAAGGTCCCGCCGCAACTCGAGAATATCCAGGAGGTTCTCCCCTCCGGGCGAGATGAGGCCCTTTTCCGGTGAGGTGTTTCGAGGCAAATCACCCCTTCCCTCTTGAACTTCGAAAGGGTCCTTCACACCCGTGTTACAACTCAAGAAGTTCCACGACATATCCGCCTCCACTCGACAGGATCACTGAGGGTCCCGCCCACATCAAGAGGAGCCCCGTTTCTTCCTCATAGCTCGAGATGACGGTTCCTTCCTGGCTTCGTAGGGAAAGGATTCGCGGCTTTTCTGTCGCATCTTGGAGGAGGCGCTCTCCATCTGAAAGTCGAGAGGAACTCCAGGGGTCGGGCCACCATTCCCAATTTGCAGAAAATGTCTCAGTCCACTCCAGAAGAGCCTGAATTCCCTGCACTTCCTCGACATGCACGCCCACGATCAACTCACACCTCAGTGAAACTTGTGACAGCCCTGTCGGAAAGCCTCGTGGGAAAGCCTCCACAGAATGCCACAGATCCCTGTATCAAGGCGCCGGGAAGCCTGCCACGGCTGCTCCAGCTCGTGAGGAAAGTGGATGTGCATGTCCCCACTCGAGACGAGGACTGACTCACCTGTGGAACCTGCAGAAGTACCCCAAGATCCATGTCAGCACTGGAGAGGAATCCTCAGGTTCCGTCACAGACTCCACACGAGGTCTTAGACCCCGGCACCGACTGCAGAGGAATTCCAACAGTCCCCTCGCAACTCGCATGGAGACTGGCCTTTCCTGAGGCCACAAGGGAGGGTCCCAGAGGTCCCTGTCATAACTCCAGAAGGTCCCGCCGCAACTCGAGAAAATCCAGGAGGTTCTCCCCTCCAGGCGAGTTGAGGCCCTTTTCTGCTGAGGCGTCTCGAGGTAAATCACACCTTCCCTCTTGAACTTCGAAAGGGTCCTTCACACCCTTGCTGCAAC
This sequence comes from Oryx dammah, assembly GCF_014754425.2. Lineage (NCBI taxonomy): Eukaryota > Metazoa > Chordata > Mammalia > Artiodactyla > Bovidae > Oryx > Oryx dammah. Next base: position 1,507 of record NW_024076010.1, read on the forward strand.
TCAAGAATTTCCACGACATACACGCCTCCACTCGAGAGGAACACCGAGGTTCTTGAGAGAAATCCCACCTTTCTTCTTGAGCCTTGATAGCGTCCTTGACACCCTTGATGCAACTCAAGATATTTTCAGACATTCCCGTCTCACTCAAGAGGAACACCGAGGGTCCCACCACAACTCAAGAAGAGCCCCATTTTTCCCTCGTCATCTTGAGATGAAGGTCCATTTTCCTGCTTTATCGGGAAAGGTATACTGGCTTTCCCGTGACACCTGAGGAGGAGGCGGTCTCAATGTGAGACTGGAGAGAAACTCCAGGGTTCATGCCACAATCCAGAAGACCCAGATGTCCCAATCCGCTCCAGATACATCTGATTCCCCTGCACTAACTCGACTGTCACCCCGAGTATCACCTCAAAACACGATGGTCGTTGTGACGGCCCTGTGACATCTCGAGAGAAAGCCACCTATCCCTATGTCAAGTCGACAAGAAACCTGACACAACTTTTTCAGCTCGAGAGGAAAGCAGACGTGCATGTCTCCACACGAGACAAAGACTGACTCCCCTGTGGAAACTC
>NW_024076011.1:0-2078 GCF_014754425.2 Oryx dammah
GGGGGCTCCAAAATCACTGCAGATGGTGACTGCAGCCATGAAATTAAAAGACACTTACTCCTTGAAAGAACAGTTATGAGCAACCTACATAGTATATTCAAGAGCAGAGACATTACTTTGCCGACTAAGGTCCGCCTAGTCAAGGCTATGATTTTTCCTGTGGTCATGTATGGATGTGAGAGTTGGACTGTGAAGAAAGCTGAGCGCCAAAGAATCGATGCTTTTGAACTGTGGTGTTGGAGAAGACTCTTGAGGGTCCCTTGGACTGCAAAGAGATCCAACCAGTCCATTCTAAAGGAGATCAGCCCTAGGATTTCTTTGGAAGGAATGATGCTAAAGCTGAAGCTCCAGTACTTTGGACACTTCATGCGAAGAGTTGACTCATTGGAAAAGACTCTGATGCTGGGAGAGACTGGGGGCAGGAGGAGAAGGGGACGACCCAGGATGAGATGGCTGGATGGCATCGCAGACTCGATGGACTTGAGTCTGAGTGAACTCCGGGAGATGGTGTTGGACAGGGAGGCCTGGCGTGCTGCGATTCATGGAGTCGCAAAGAGTCCGACACAACTGAGTGACTGAACTAACTAACTAACTAACAGTAAGCCCTCTTGAGAGTCCCTTGGACTGCAAGGAGATCTAACCAGTCCATCCTAAAGGAAATCAGTCCTGAATATTCATTGGAAGGACTGATGCTGAAGCTGAAGCTCCAATACTTTGGCCACCTGATGGGAAGAGCCTACTCATCTGTAAAGACTCTGATGCTGGGAAAGATTGGAGGCAGGAGGAGAAGGGGATGACACAGGACGAGATGGTTGGATGGCATCACCGACTCGATGGACATGAGTTTGAGTGAACTCTGGGAGATGGTGATGGACAGGGAGGCCTGGTGTGCTGCAGTCCATGGGGTCACAAAGAGTCAGACATGACTGAGTGACTGAACTGACCAACTGGACAGTAAGCCCAAACCAATGGAGTTTAGAATGCAAGAATTTTTCTGTAGGTTCTTTTATAGAAGGAATGGTAACTCACATCTTTACAGCAGTGATCATCTGTTGGATACTGTATTACATACCTTCCTCTTTAATGCTTAATCCACACAACAGCCCAATGAAGGAGATACTATTATTAAGCCCATTTTATAGGTAAGAAAACTGAGGCACAGAGAGAAGTAACTTTCCCAAGATCATACTGCTTTGAAGGAGACTTCACATCCAGGCAGTCCTATTCCAGAGTCTGTGCTCCATTGTACCTGACTCTCTCACCTCCCCCTAGCACCCAGGTAGCTGAGTTGCATACACCTTGCAGAAACTCCAAAGACTTTAATTGAAGTTCCTTATCTCTTGAGTAATACAGACCAAATAAATAATGCGTGAGATCAGCTAATAAGAGATCATGGAAATACTGAGCAGCAGACAAAATTGAGGACAAAATTAGTAATTTTATCATGAGAACATGACCTAATCTGGAGCTACATATGGTTCAGATTGAATCCAAACTCATGGAATTTCAACAAATTGCCTCCCCCCCACCCCCTCTTTTTTTTTTTTTTGCTTTCCCTGTGAAGCCTAAGTCGGCGAGACGAATATTACTCACTTTCTGTGCATCTGTTTGATGCCATTCCCTTCCTTTGGTCCTTTCGTGCCAAATTCATAACAGAATACTGCAGGTACTCAGGCAGTTTCTTGAGTAACCCTGAATAGAACTCTGTGGTTGACGTGCTTTTGTGTGGTCGGATTTGGAATTTTAGAATAAGAGTGTAGAAAAGACCACCATATGTTCATCCTGATACCAAAAAAAAAAAAAAGAAAAAGAAAAAGATTGTTTAGCAACCTTGGATCTCATGTGAGCTGCAGATCCTGGGTGGCGGGGACTGTGCCATGGGCTTGGCTGGTGTAACAATAACAAGGCGGGTCATAGCAGCCCCAAGCTCTCCAGCTTCTGGGGTGACTCATTCTGCCCGCATGGCTGTCCAGCTGACCCAGCTCCGTCTGGTGACATGGCCACCCCTCTCCCTCTGCACCGCCGTGTTCACTTTGTTTTATAGTATTTATTTCTATTTAGTTATTTGGCTGGGCTGA
>NW_024076012.1:0-2077 GCF_014754425.2 Oryx dammah
TGCTGCGCTGAGCCCGGGCGGACAAGCCCCTTCGGGAGAAGCCTTGCAGTTGGGCTTCCCTCCCATCTGACACCGTGCTAAGCGAAGGAGCCCTTAGCAGCGTAAAATCCACCGGCCCCTAAAGCCTGCCTAAAGGTGCCTGGGCCCTAGCTGCAAAGGCAAGGCAGGAGTGAAGCTAAGGCCAGGAAGGCGCCAGTGGCATATCCCAGCCTGGGGCAGCATGCTCCTTCCTTGTCAGGAACACTAGCAACGAGGCAATTCTGGGCAAGTGTCGCCCAGGGCAGGGCAGTCTCACACCAGGGACTCTGCCAGATTGGGCCTCTGAGCAGAGCTGGAGCTCTGCCGTTCTGGAGGCGCACTTGGGATTTCCCCGCCAGGCCTTTCAGACGCACGTATCTGGGCTGCCTGCTCTTCACCCGAGGAGGCTCGCTTTCCAGTGTGCTGTGCACTCGGCTTCCATTCGGGGGTGCCACGTGCCTACCGGAGGTCTTGACTCCATGGCGGCTTCCCTGAGGTGGGGCTGTGGGCCGGAGCTCAGACCCGCAGGGGCAGGCCCCAAATATGTTTACGCGTCTGTGCTGGGAAGGAGAGCTCTAGGGAAACTCAGTGTGTGAAGCAGTGGCAGAAGAGCAAGATCTCTTCCTCCACGTTGTGGGGCTGCCTCCCCCACCAAGGGGCCCTGGGAGCCTGGTGCTCTCTGTGCTGCGCTGAGTCCGGGCGGCCAAGCCCCAGCGGGAGAAGCCTTGCAGTTGGGCTTCCCTCCCGTCTGACACAGTGCGAAGTGCTGGAGTCCTTGGCAGGGTGAAAGCCACCGGCCCTAAAGCCTCCCCAACGGCGCCTGGGCCCTAGGTGCAAAGGCAAGGAAGGAGAGGAACTGAGCCCAGGAAGGCGCCAGTGGTGTCTCCCAGCCTGGGGCAGCATGCTCCTACTTGGGCAGGAACACTAGCAGCGAGGCAAATATGGGCAAGTTTCGGCCAGGGCAGAGCAGCCTCACACCAGGGACTCTGCCATTTCGGGCATCTAAGCAGAGCTGCAGCTCTTCCGTTTTGGAGGCCCACTTGGGATTTCCCAGACAGGCCTTGCAGACGCACGCAGCTGGGCTGCCTGCTCTTCCCCGAGAAGGCTTGCTTAACAGCGTGCTGTGCACTCGGCTTCCATGCGGGGGCACCAAGAGCCTCCCGGAATTCTTGGCTCCCGGATTGCTTCCCTGAGCTCGGGCTGTGGGCGGGTGCTTAGAACCGCAGGGGCAGTCTCCAACTCCTTGCTCGCCTCTGTGCTGCGGAGGAGAGCCCTAGGGAAACTCGGGGTGTCAAGCACTGGCAGGAGAGCAGGGTCTCAGCTTCCGCGTTGTGGGGCTGCCTCCCCCACCCAGGGGCCCTGTGAGCAGCTGTTCTCCGTGCTGCACTGAGTCCGGGCGTCCAAGCCCCAGCGGGAGAAGCCTTGCAGTTGGGCTTCCCTCCCGTCTGACACAGTACTAAGTGCTGGAGTCCTTGGCAGGGTGAAAGCCACCGGCCCCTAACGCCTCCCCGTGGGCTCCTGGCCCCTAGGTTCAAAGGCAAGGCAGTAGTGGAACTGAGGCCAGGAAGGCGCCAGTGGCGTCTCCCAGCCGGGGCAGCATGCTCTTTCCTGGGCAGCAACACAAGCAGTGACACAAGCCTGGGCAAATCTCGCCCAGGGGAGAGCAGCTTCACACCAGGGATTCTGCCCGACCAGGCTATGAGCAGACCTGGAGCTCTGCCATTCAGGAGGCGCAATTGGGATTTCCAGCCAGGCCTTGCAGACGCACGCAGCTGGGCAGCCTTCTCTTCCCCCGAGCAGGCTTGCTTTCCAGCGTGCCCTACACTCGGCTTCCATGCGGAGACCGCACGCGCCTCCCGGAGGTCTTGGCTCCAGGGCTGCTTCCCTGAGCTGGGGCTGTGGGCCCGGCTCAGAACCGCAGGACCAGTCCCCAAACACAAGCACGCGGCTGTGCTGGTGAGGAGAGACCTAAGGAAACTCGTTCTGTCAAACACTGGCAGGCGAGCAGGGTTTCAGACTACTCGTTGTGGGGCTGCCTCCCCAACCCAGGGGCCCTGGG
>NW_024076013.1:0-2074 GCF_014754425.2 Oryx dammah
CAGAAGCAGCTTTATTGTAGAAAATGAGCACTTCGATTTGGCACTCTAATATATGCACTTTGGAATCAAACAGCCTGGTCCACATCTGAGAATCCGCCACTTACCGGCTGGGTGGACAGAATCACCTGCATGCCTGGAGACCCTGGTTCGATTCCTGGGTGGGAAAGATCCCCTGGAGAAAGGGATCAGCTACCCACTCCAGTATTCATGGGCTTCCCCGATGGCTTGGATGGTAAAGAATCCACCTGCAGTGCAGGAGACTTGGATTCCATCCCTGGGTTGAGAAGATCCCTGGAGGAGGACATGGCAACTCACTCCAGTATTCTTGCCTGGAGTATCTCCATGGACAGAGGTGCCTCGTGGGCTACAGTCCATGGGATCAGAGAGAGTCAGACACAGCAGAGCAACTAAACACAGCTGGGTTGTCCCCTGTGGGTCTCCTGTGGGTCTTCCTGTGGTGTTCTGTCACTGCCTAGCTGTGTTCCTGTCGCAGAACTGCTTCGGGGTGAGATGGGCTAAGGCAGGTAACATGTTCCCCACAAGGCGTGGCATGTAGTAAGCCCTTGGTTATATTACCAATTATTTGCTGCTGCTGCTAAGTCTCTTCAGTCGTGTCCGACTCTGTGCGACCCCAGAGACAAAAGCCCACCAGGCTCCCCCGTCCCAGGAATTCTCCAGGCAAGAACACTGGAGTGGGTTGCCATTTCCTTCTCCAATGCGTGAACGTGAAGTCACTCAGTCGTGTCCGACTCTTAGCGACCCCATGGACTGCAGCCTACCAGGCTCCTCTATCCATGGGATTTTCCAGGCAAGAGTACTGGAGTGGGGTGCCATTGCCATCTCCGCAATTATTTGCTACCTGCTGCTAAATACATCAAAATACGTAGTCTACTGACCTTGATCTTTTTCAGGTTTAATCTTCCCACCATAGTCTTTTGGTATAAATGGATTATGGTTCCAGCAAAAGGAAGAAATTGGCAGACAGAGTAAACATAGCTTCTTCAGAATTGTTTTTGCCTACTTTCTTTGTACTTGGGAGGTTTTTGGGGTGGGGGTGGCCTTCTTTGGGAAAGTACACAATAACATACTTGTTCACCTCCCATGTAATATATGTGTTTAATCTTCGATTATATCAAAGATTCAGGGTGAATAATGCACCCTGAAAAGTTGCTTAACTGGAGCATAGAATGCTTCCATACTTTTTCCAAATTTTAAGGTGCTAGTTAAAATTGAAAGAATTATATCAAGAAGGCTTCCAAGTTTATGTGAAAACTCTAAGCCACTTCATCTTCTCTCCATTGTATGAAGTTAGGCATGCTGGTGCACAAGACCTGGGGCACTCGTTAATAGTAAGGGTGATTCAGTCTTCTCAGAAGAGCAGAGTTGTCAGTACTAGAAATTCCTCATAACCACATGGCCTTATGTCCAAACTATTTTATCAGTGGCCGGCACATAGTAAGTACCTGGTAAGTGTTACATTAGCTACATGTTTTCTGTCTTAAAAAATCCAGTGATGCAGATCTGGATTTACGAACAGTTTCAAGGCATGTTTCACAGAAGCAGTGCAAAAGTAGAACTTCCTGTGGAATAATCTACCCTGCCACCCCCTCAGAAGCCAAAAGAAACATATTGCCAGTACCCTTAGTTCAATACTGATGGCCGTTCTTCACAGGATATTTCTTTGTTTTTATAGGATCTTCAAGCCAGAATAATTCTCAGTCTGGAAGTAACTCCAATGGTAAGAACCAAGCAGGTGAGTTTTAAAAGGTCAGAAAACGGATTATCTGCCTAGCATACATAAGTAATATCAGCTAGTCCAGTACATGTAAACCTGTACTCAGGCCTGTCTTAACCATGAGTTGTGCATTTGTGATGCCTTCCCTTAGGAGGCATCAGGAAATGATAGTTCACTGGATTCACCACCTTTCTCAGTCTAGCAAAGTTGTGAGTAAATTCTAAAACTATTAATAAAAGCATGCTGGTATTTATTACTGTGTTTTCAAGCCCATTTTTTGGTGTGACATTGGGTGCTCTGCCTATGGATATGAACTAGAATTCATAAATCTGCTGATCT
>NW_024076014.1:0-2073 GCF_014754425.2 Oryx dammah
TGGGAATACCAGACCACCTGACCTGCCTCTTGAGAAACCTATATGCAAGTCAGGAAGCAACAGTTAGAACTGGACATGGAACAACAGACTGGTTCCAAATAGGAAAAGGAGTACATCAAGGCTGTATATTGTCACCATGCTTATTTAACTTCTATGCAGAGTACATCATGAGAAACACTGGACTGGAAGAAGCACAAGCTGGAATCAAGATTGCCGGGAGAAATATCAATAACCTCAGATATGCAGATGACATCACCCTTGTGGCAGAAAGTGAAGAGGAACTAAAAAGCCTCTTGATGAAAGTGAAAGAGGAGAGTGAAAAAGTTGGCTTAAAGCTCAACATTCAGAAAACGAAGATCATGGCATCTGGTCCCATCACTCCATGGGAAATAGATGGGGAAACAGTGGGAACAGTGTCAGACTTTATATTTTGGGGGTCCAAAATCACTGCAAATGTTGACTGCAGCCATGAAATTAAAAGACGCTTACTCCTTGGAAGAAAAGTTATGACCAACCTAGACAGCATATTCAAAAGCAGAGACGTTATTTTGCCAACAAAAGTCCGTCTAGTCAAGGCTATGGTTTTTCCAGTAGTCATGTATGGATGTGAGAGTTGGACTGTGAAGAAGGCTGAGCGCTGAAGAATTGATGCTTTTGAACTGTGGTGTTGGAGAAGACTCTTGAGAGTCCCTTGGACTACAAGGAGATCCAACCAGTCCATTCTGAAGGAGATCAACCCTGGGATTTCTTTGGAAGGAATGATGCTAAAGCTGAAACTCCAGTACTTTGGCCACCTCATGCGAAGAGTTGACTCATTGGGAAAGACTCTGATGCTGGGAGGGATTGGGGGCAGGAGGAGAAGGGGACAACCAAGGATGAGATGGCTGGATGGCATCACTGACTTGATGGACGTGAGTCTGAGTGAACTCCGGGAGTTGGTGATGGACAGGGAGGCCTGGTGTGCTGTGATTCATGGGGTCGCAAAGAGTCGGACACGACTGAGCGACTGAACTGAACTGAACTGAAAGCTATGTATATCCTAATCTCTCAGTTCACTTGCTCAGTCGTGTCCAACTCTGCAACCCCATGGACTGCAGCAGGCCAGGCTTCCCTGTCCATCACCAATTCCCAGAGCTTACTCAAACTCATGTCCATTGAGTCAGTGATGCCATCCAACCATCTCAACCTCTGTCATCCCCTTCTCCTCCTACCTTCAATCTTTCCCAGAATCAGGGTCTTTTCCAATGAGTCAGTTCATTGCATCAGGTGGCCAATGTATTGGAGCTTCAGCATCAATCCTTCCAATGAATATTCGGGACTAATTTCCTTTAGAATGGACTGCTTTTATCTCCTTGCTGTCTAAGGGACTCTCAAGAGTCTTCTCCAACACCACAGTTCAAAAGCATCAATTCTTCAGCACTCAGCTTTCTTTATAGCACAGCTCTCACATCCATACATGACCACTGGAAAAACCATAGCCTTGACTAGATGGACCTTTGTTGGCAAAGTCATGTCTCTGCTTTTTAATATGCTGTCTAGGTTGGTCATAACATTTCTTCCAAGGAGTCAGCGTCTTTTTATTTCTTGGCTGAAATCACCATCTGCAGTGATTTTGGAGCCCAAAAAATTAAAGTCAGCCACTGTTCCCACTGTTTCTCCATCTATTTGCCATGAAGTGATGGGACCAGATTCCACGATCTTAGTTTTCTGAATGTTGAGCTTTAAGCCAACTGTTTCACTCTCCTCTTTCACTTTCATTAAGAGGCTTTTTAGTTCCTCTTCACTTTCTGCCATAAGGGTGGTGTCATCTGCATATCTGAGGTTATTGATATTTCTCCCAGCAATCTTGATTCTAGCTTGAGCTTTTTCCAGCCCAGCGTTTCTCATGATGTACTCTGTGTATAAGTTAAATAAGCATGGTGACAATATACAGCCTTGATGTACTCCTTTTCCTATTTGGAACCAGTCTGTTGTTCCATGTCCAGTTCTAACTGTTGCTTCCTGACTTGCATATAGGTTTCTCAAGAGGCAGGTCAGGTGGTCTGGTATTCCCATCTCTTTCAGAATTTTCCA
>NW_024076015.1:0-2073 GCF_014754425.2 Oryx dammah
GTGATGCCATCCAGCCATCTCATCCTCTGTCGTCCCCTTCTCCTCCTGCCCCCAATCCCTCCCAGCATCAGAGTCTTTTCCAGTGAGTCAACTCTTCACAATAGGTGGCCAAACTACTGGAGCTTCAGCTTTAGCATCATTCCTTCCAAGGAAATCCCAGGGCTGATCTCCTTCAGAATGGACTGGTTGGATCTCCTTGCAGTCCAAGGGGCTCTCAAGAGTCTTCTCCAACACCACAGTTCAAAAGCATCAATTCTTCAGCACTCAGCTTTCTTCACAGTCCAACTCTCACATCCATACATGACCACAGGAAAAACCATAGCCTTGACTAGACGGACCTTAGTCAGCAAAGTAATGTCTCTGCCTTTCAATATGCTATCTAGGTTGGTCATAACTTTTCTTCCAAGGAGTAAGAGTCTTTTAATTTCATGGCTGAAGTCACCATCTGCAGTCATTTTGGAGTCCCAAAAAATAAAGTCTGACACTGTTTCCACTGTTTCCCCATCTATTTCCCATGAAGTGATGGGACCCGATGCCATGATCTTTGTTTTCTGAATACTGAGCTTTAAGGCAACTTTTTCACTCTCCTCTTTCACTTTCATCAAGAGGCTTTTTAGTTCCTCTTCACTTTCTGCCATAAGGGTGGTGTCATCTGCATATGTGAAGTTATTGATATTTCTCCCAGCAATCTTGATTCCAGCTTGTGTTTCTTCCAGCCCAGCGTTTCTCATGATGTACTCTGCATAGAAGTTAAATAAGCACGGTGACAATATACAATATACAGTTCCTATTTGGAACCATTCTGTTGTTCCATGTCCAGTTCTAACTGTTGCTTCCTGACCTGCATACAGATTTCTCAAGAGGCACGTCACGTGGTCTGGTATTCCCATCTCTCTCAGAATTTTCCACAGTTTATTGTGATCCACACAGTCAAAGGCTTTGGCATAGTCAATAAAGCAGAAATAGATGTTTTTCTGGAACTCTCTTGCTTTTTCCATGATCCAGAGGATGTTGGCAATTTGATGTCTGGTTCCTCTGCCTTTTCTAAAACCAGCTTGAACATCTAGAAGTTCACAGTTCACGTATTGCTGAAGCCTGGCTTGGAGAATTTTGAGCATTACTTTACTAGCGTGTGAGATGAGTGCAATTGTGTGGTAGTTTGAGCATTCTTTGGCATTGCCTTTCTTAGGGATTGGAATGAAAACTGACCTTTTCCAGTCCTGTGGCCACTGCTGAGTTTTCCACATTTGCTGGCATACTGAGTGCAGCACTTTGACAGCATCATCTCAGGATTTGAAATAGCTCCACTGGAATGCCATCACCTCCACTAGCTTTGTTCGTAGTGATGCTTTCTAAGGCCCACTTGACTTCACATTCCAGGATGTCTGGCTCTAGATGACTGATCACGCCATCGTGATTATCCGGGTCGTGAAGATCTTTTTTGTACAGTTCTTCTGTGTATTCTTGCCACCTCTTCTTAATACCTTCTGCTTCTGTTAGGTCCAGACCATTTCTGTCCTTTATCGAGCCCATCTTTGCATGAAATATTCCCTTGGTATCTCTAATTTTCTTGAAGAGATCTCTAGTCTTTCCCATTCTGTTCTTTTCCTCTGTTTCTTTGTATTGATCGCTGAAGAAGGCTTTCTTATCTCTTCTTGCTATGCTTTGGAACTCTGCATTCAGATGCTTATATCTTTCCTTTTCTCCTTTGCTTTTCGGCTCTCTTCTTTTCACAGCTATTTGTAAGGCCTCCCCAGACAGCCATTTTGCTTTTTTGCATTTCTTTTCCATGGGGATAGTCTTGATCCCTGTCTCCTGTACAGTGTCACGAACCTCATTCCATAGTTCATCAGGCACTCTCTCTATCAGATGCAGGCCCTTAAATCTATTTCTCACTTCCACTGTATAATCACAAGGGATTTGATTTAGGTCGTACCTGAATGGTCTAGCGGTTTTCCCTACTTTCTTCAATTTAAGTCTGAATTTGGTAGTAAGGAGTTCATGATCTGAGCCACAGTCAGCTCCTGGTCTTGTTTTTGTTGACTGTATAGAGCTTCTCCATCTTTGGCTGCA
>NW_024076017.1:0-2072 GCF_014754425.2 Oryx dammah
GTAATTGCAGTGCAATACAGTTCAGTGGCTCAGTAGTGTCTGACTCTGAGACCCCATGAATTGCAGCATGCCAGGCCTCCCTCTCCATCAGCAACACCCGGAGTTCACTCAAACTTATGTCTATGGAGTCGGTGATGCCATCCAGCCATTTCAACCTCTGTCGTCCCCTTTTCCTCCTGCCCCTAATCTCTCCCAGCACCAGAGTCTTTTCCAATGAGTCTTTTCCAGAGTCCTCGCATGAGGTGGCTAAAGTACTGGAGCTTCAGCTTTAGCATCATTCCCTCCAAAGAACACCCAGGGCTGATCTCCTTCATAATGGACTGGTTCCATCTCCTTGCAGTGCAAGGGACTCTCAGAAGTCCCCTCCAATACCACAGTTCAAAAGCATCAATTCCTCAGCACTCAGCTTTCTTCACAGTCCAACTCTCACATTCATACATACCACTGGAAAAACCATTGCCTTGACTAGACGGAGCTTTATGGCAAAGTAATGTCTCTGCTTTTCAATGTGCTGTCTAGGTTGGTCATAGCTTTTCTCCAAGGAGAAAGCGTCTTTTAATTTTATGGCTGCAGTCCCATCTCCGACTGTTTGCGACTGAATGAATCGCAGAAGCTGCCATCACCAACTCCTGGAGCTTGCTCAAACTCATGACCATCGAGTGGGTGATGCCAACCAACCATCTCATCGTCTGTTGTCCCTTCCTCCTCCTGCCCTGAATCTTTCCCGGGATCTAGGCTCCGGGGAATCCTCTGTGCCCAGTTGAGGGCATGCTGCCCGCGAGTGGGGACCACTCCGAGCGCGGTTGAGAACACATGGCCCACGGGTGGGAACACTTCCGTGCACAGTGGAGGCTGCGGGGCCCGCGAGTGGGGAACCCCCCCTTAATGGGAGTTGAGGGAATACGGCCCTTGACTGGGGGGACGCTTCGTGTGAGGGGAGGGCACCTGTCCCCGGGGTCCCCGCGATCGCGAGGAGAGGGGGGTGAGTCTCACGCCACATGCCCAGGAAGCAGGGTCTCACGCGGAGCCGCATGGTCAGGATAGTGGAGCTCGCGTCGCGCGTGCTGGGGGGAGGGATGGTCCGCTCCTGCAGGAAAGTTACAAGGGGTCCCCGAGCTGCGCGAATAGGAATGGCGGGGGTGGGGCTCGCCGCGCGGGCTCCAGGGAAGGGCTGGCCCCGCACGCATACAGGAACGCGGAGGGGCCCAGCCCCGCAGAGCGCGCAGCAAGTGGGGTTTTGCACGGCCCGTGCCAGGTGGCCTGGCGCAGTCAAGAAGTGGGGGCTCGCGTCGCGCCACGCGCGCACCGGAGACGTCTGATAACATGAGCCAAGGAAGTGGGGTCCCGGGCGCGCAAGAAGGGAGAGCTCGCGCCCTGCAGCATGCGCAGGAAGGGGGTCTCGAGCGGCGCGTGCTGGTGGATCCTGCACTCACAGGAAAGCTAGGCTCGCCCCACGCGCAGAGAAAAGGGGGGCACGCGCTGCTTGTGGCAGTAGTAGGGCTGGTCCCGTGCGCGCGCGGCTTGGGGTCTCTTCCACCTCTGGATCAGGGGCCTGGACGCACTATGGCTGCTGAGAGCTGTCCGGAAGGTGGGAGGGGCGGGGGGAGGCGCGTTTGGGACCTCCCGCCGCCGGTCGGGAGTAGGGAGCTGCGGGCTATGGCTGGGTCCATCGAGTGGGTGATGCCAGCCAACCATCTCATCGTCTGTCGTCCCCTTCTCCTGCCCTCAATCTTTTCTAAGATCGAGTACCGCAGGCTCGGAACCTCTCTGTGCCCAGTTGAGAGCGTGAGGCCCGGGAGTGGGGATCCTCTTCATGGGAGTTGAGGGAACAGGACCGTCGACTGGGGAACCGTTTGTGTGTGGAGTGTGTGTCTCTCTGTGTGGAAGGGGTCTGTGTGTGAGTGTGTCTCTGTGTGTGGGTGTGTGTCTTTTAGTGGTAGGGGTCTGTGTGTGTGGTGTGTGTGTGAACCCATATCTCTTTGTGGAAGTGGTCTCTGTGTATGGGTTTGTGTCCGTGTGGGAGTGTGTGTCTGTTGTGGAAAGGGTGTGTGTGGATGTGTGTCTCTCTTTTG
>NW_024076019.1:0-2071 GCF_014754425.2 Oryx dammah
ACCTTCTCGAGTTATGACATTGACCTCTGGGACCCTCCTTTGTGGCCGCAGGAAAGGCCAGTCTCCATGCGAATTGCGAGCAGCCTGTCGGGAATCCTCTGCATTCCGTGCCATGGCCTAAGTCCTAGTGTGGAGTCTATGACGGAACTTGAGGATTCCTCTCCACTGCTGACATGGATCTTGGGGTACTTCCGGAGGCAACCACAGGGGAGTCTGTCCTAGTCTCGAGTGGGGACATCCACGTCCGCATTCCTCACGAGCTGGAGCAGCCGCGGCATTCTTCCCTTCGCCTTGATAGAGGGATTTGCGGCATTCCATGGAGGCTTTCACACGACGGTTTCCCACAGGGCTGTCACACGTGCCACTGTGGTGTGAGTCGATTCTCGGTGTGCAAGTCGATGCAGTGCAGAGAAATCAGGTTCTTCTGCAGTGTATTGAGACATTTTGTGCACATTGGGAATGGTGGCACCACCGCTGGAGTTCCTCTCGAATTTCCTGTGGAGAGCGCCTCCTCCGAGATGCGCCAGGAAAGCCGGGTATCATTTCCCGACGAAGCAGGGAAAGGAACCCTCATCTAGTGCTATGAGGAGGAAACGGGGCTCCTCTTGATGTGGGCGGGACCCTCGGGGTTCCTCTCGAGTGGAGGCCGGTATGTCAGGGAACTTCTTGAGTTGCAGCAATGGTGTGAAGGACCCTTTCGAAGATCAAGAGAGAAGGTGTGATTTGCCTCGACTCGCCTCAGCGGAAACGGGCCTCATTTCACCTGGAGGGGAGAACCTCGTGGATTTTCTCGAGTTGTAGCGGGACCTTCTCGAGATACGACATTGAATTCTGGGACCCTCACTTGTGACCTCAGGAAGGTCCAGTCTCCATGCGAGTTGCGAGCGGCCTGTCGGGAATCCTCTGCAGTCGGTAACGGTGCCTAAGTCCTAGTGTGGAGTCTATGACGGAACCTGAGGATTACTCTCCAGTGTTGATATGGGTCTTGGTGTACTTCTGGAGGCACCACAGGGGAGTCTGTCCTAGTCTCGAGTGGGGATATGCACGTCCGCATTCCTCACGATCTGGAGCAGCCAGGGCAGGCTTCCCGTCCCCTTGATACAGTGATCTGCGGCATTTCATGGAGGCTTTCCCACGAGGGTTTCCCACAGGGCTGTCACACGTGCCACTGTGGGGTGAGTCGATCCTCGGTGTGCAAGTCGACGCAGTGCAGGGAAATCAGCTTCTTCTGCAGTGGACTGAGACATTTTGTGCACATTGGGAATGGTGGCACGAACGCTGGAGTTCCTTTCGAATTTCCTGTGGAGAGCGCCTCCTCCAAGATGCGCCAGAAAAGCCGGGAATCATTCCCGACAAAGCAGGGAATGGAACCCTCATCTAGAGCTATGAGTAGGAAATGGGGCTCCTCTTGATGTGGCCGGGACCCTCGGGGTTCCTCTCGAGTGGAGGCGGGTATGTAGCGGAATTTCTTGAGTTGCAGCAAGGGTGTGAAGGACCCTTTTGAAGATCCAGAGGGAAGGTGTGATTTGCCTCGAGACGCCTCAGCGGAAACCGGCCTCATTTCACCTGGAGGGGAGAACCTCGTGGATTTTCTCGAGTTGTTTTGGGACCTTCTCGAGTTACGACGTTCACCTCTGGGACCCTCCCTTGTGGCCTCAGGAAAGGCCAGTCTCCATGCGAGGTGCCAGCGTCCTGTCGGGAATCCTCTGCAGTCGGTACCGAGGCGTAAGTCCTCATGTGGAGTCTATGACGTAACCTGAGGATTACTCTCCAGTGCTGACATGGATCTTGGGGTACTTCTGGAGGCACCACAGTGGAGTCTGTCCTAGTATCGATGGGGACATGAAGGTCGGCTTTCCTCATGAGGTGCAGCAGTGTTGGCAGGCTTCCCGTCGCCTTGATACATGAATCTGTGGCATTATACGGAGGCTTTCCCACGAGGATTTCCCACAGGGCTGTCACACGTGCCACTGTGGTGTGAGTCGATCCTCGGTGTGCAAGTCGACGCAGTGCAGGGAAATCAGGTTCTTCTGCAGTGGACTGAGACATTTTGTGCACATTGGGAATGGTG
>NW_024076020.1:0-2071 GCF_014754425.2 Oryx dammah
TGACCCACCCATCTCCCCTTCCCCGTCCTCCCACCTGCTCTGGTCATAGCAGTGCTGTGGTCCACAGCAGGTGTCCCCTTAGTCGGGTTTGTGCTTTGTCTTCATGTCTCATCAAATGGTGTTTTCCCCCATAGCAGTAAGTTTGAATTAGCATATCACTATGCATTTACAAGCATAATGTAGATGGATCCTAAACCACATATCATGCGTAATTCATAAATGAGATTATCCTTACATAAAGAAATGATCTTCTTAAGTGTAGAATTAATGGACTTTTGACACAATATCCTTTCTGTGTTGGTGCTTGTATTTAAGACTATAAATCTCATCAGCTTTTGAACAGTTAATGTCTCTACTAGACTCTTTAAAAAAGCATCTTCTATGGTTAATAAAATGTAAATACTGCACCTGCTATTATGCTAGCTTTCATTCTTAGATATTTTCACAGGGAACCTGCTTTAATAAATTTATTTTGAGAAGTTTTAAATCAAATTCTAGGTAAGCATTTTATGTTAATGTCCAATAGGTGGTTCGATTTGTTCAGTGTTCAAATAGGTATTATGGTAACTTCCTCATCAGTTAAATTACTATTTTAAAGTATAACATGTTTTTTATGAAGAGAAACTAACTTATAGAGAAGTTTGGCTGAGAATAGACAACGGTTAAGGGCCTTTTTTGTACAGAATGCTGTGCTTTAATAAATCATGATGTTGTAATAGAATTGTATCTTCCTGAGTAATAATTTATAGTGTTTCTCTAGTAAATCTTCAATAGCTTATTTAATTTCTGTGGTCAAAAAAAATGTTCTGTTTCCAGTTACATGTTCTCTAAATCTTCATCTCACTTATATGTTTGCCATCATTTTTGCTATACTGTATTTGTCTATACTGATTCTTGAATTTTTAGCTTCAAAGTCTCAATAAATCTGGTTTCTCTTCATTTCTTTGCATGCATCTATCAGCCTAGTGATTTAAGGAAGCATTGTCGAAAGGTAAACTATTTAGTAATTTAGCATGCTTTTGTTTCTCTGTGAAGTACTAGAGAATCCTTATCATTTTACATGAATGAACACTGTGTGGTTATGTACTGGTGAATAATTGACATTTTAATGGAAGTAATGAAACTCACCCACCACTTAAACTATGCTGATGGTTCTGTTGGAAATAGGTCATTTGTTGGGACAATTGTAACAGTTTGCCTATCTCCCACTTGTTTGCCTTCTAATCATCTCATGCTTATTTATAATAGACATAGTATTATTTATTATTTTAAAATTTCTCTTTACTTATTTTTTTGGCTGTGCTGCACAGCTTATGGGATCTTAGTTCCCCAACCAAGACCGGTGTCCTGGCAGTGAACATGCCAAGTCCTAATGTCTGGACCACCATGGAATTTCTGCTTAGTGTTTTTTTTTTTTAAACAAATGACTGAATCAGAGCCATGGAAGTTAGATTTGGGGGAAGCCAATTTAATGACAGTGGGTAGCAGTGTGCAGGAGACTCTGTGCGCCAGGCACTGTGACGAGTGCTTTCCGAGTCTATCATCTAATCCAGCAGATGCCCAGGTGAGGTCCAGGCTGCTGTTATCCCCATTCAGCAGACAGGGACACTGAGGCTTAGAGAGGCCGAGCACCGTGCCCAGGCTCTCACACCTAGCAGTGTGGTTCAGACTGGTCTGATCAGAGCCTGGACACTTCTGTGGTGCCGTCCAGCCCACTTTACTCCAGAGGCTCTCGTGTCCATCACGGCATCCCTGATGGAGGGAGCATCAAGAGGGAGCTTGCTGCCTCTCCCCTTTGGTCACTTGGTTGAGCCCGTGTTATTACAGTCCAGTGCCCCGAGGGCTGGCCTTCCTTGTCCCTTTCCCACTCCCAGCCCGCTGATCGAGCACTCCTGGGGCCTTCCTGCAGGACTCGGGCAGCCATGCTCCAGTTCAGGAAGCTCAGTGCCCGGGAGCCCTTCTGCTGGGCACAGCAGAGCAGCGCCATCACCCTGGGGTTGGTGACCTGGGTGTGCCACTCGCCGGCTCTGTGGCCTGCTTTGCCCTCCTGTTAAGTGAGGACATGGCACTG
>NW_024076022.1:0-426 GCF_014754425.2 Oryx dammah
ACCTCGTGGATTTTCAAGAGTTGTGGCGGGACCTTCTCGAGTTACGACGTTGACCTCTGGGAACCTCCCTTGTGGCCTCAGGAGAGGCCATTCTCCATGCAAGTTGCGAGCGGCCTGTCGGGAATCCTCTGCATTCTGTGCCATGGCCTATGTCCTCGTCTGGAGTCTATGACGGAACCTAAGGATACCTCTCCACTGCAGACATGGATCTTGGGGTACTTCCGGAGGCAACCACAGGGGAGTCCGTCCTCGTCTCGAGTGGGGACATGCACGTCCGCATTCCTCACGAGCTTGAACAGCCGCGGAAGGCTTCCCGTCGCCTTGATACAGGGATCTGTGGCTTTCCATGGAGGCTTTCCCACGAGGGTTTCCCACAGGTCTGTCACACGTGCCACTGTGGTGTGAGTCGATGCTGGGTGTGCAAGT
>NW_024076022.1:436-2070 GCF_014754425.2 Oryx dammah
ACACGTGCCACTGTGGTGAGAGTTGATATTCGGTGTGCAAGTCTACGCAGTGCAGGGTAATCAGGTTCTTCTGGAGTGTACTGAGACATTTTGTGCACATTGGGAATGGTGGCACCACCTCTGGAGTTCCTCTCGTATTTCCTGTGGAGAGCGCCTACTCCGAGATGTGCCAGGAAAGCCGGGAATCCTTTCCCGACGAAAAAGGGAATGGAACCCTCATCTAGAGCTATGAGGAGGAAACGGGGCTCCTCTTGCTGTGGACGGGATCCTCGGGGTTCCTCTCGAGTGGAGGCGGGTATGTAGGGGAACTTCCTGAGTTGCAGCAAGGGTGTGAATGACCCTTTCGAAGTTCAAGAGGGAAGGTGTGATTTGCCTCGAGACGCCTCAGCAGGAACGGGCCTCATTTCACCTGGAGGGGAGAACCTCGTGAATTTTCCCGAGTTGTGGCGGGACCTTCTCGAGTTACGACGTTGACCTCTGGGACCCTCCCTTGTGGCCTCAGGAAAGGCCGGTCACCATGCGAGTTGCCAGCGGCCTATCGGGAATCCTCTGAATTCCGTTCCATGGCCTAAGTCCTCGTCTGGCGTCTATGACGGCAAAAGAGTATTCCTCTCCGCTGCTGACATGGATCTTGGGGTACTACTGGAGGCAACCACAGGCGAGACTGTCCTAGTCTCGAGTGGGGACATGCACGTCCGTATTCCTCACGAGCTAGAGCAGCCGCGGCATGCTTCCCGTCGCCTTGATACAGGGACCTGCTTCATTCCATAGAGGATTTCCCACGAGGGTTTCCCACACGGCTGTCACACGTGCCACTGTGGTGTGAGTCGATCCTCGGTGTGCAGGTCTACGCAGTGCAGGGAAATCAGGTTCTTCTGCAGTGGACTAGGACATTTTGTGCACATTGGGAATGGTGGTAATACCGCTGGAGTCCCTCTCGAATTTCCTGTGGAGAGCGCCTCCTCCGAGATGCACCAGGAAAGCCGGGAAACCTTTCCCGACGAAGCAGGGAATGGAATTCTCATCTAGAGCTATGACGAGGAAACGGGGCTCTTCTTGATGTGGGCGAGACCCTCGGGGTTCCTCTCGAGTGAAGGCGGGTATGTAGGGGAACTTCTTGAGTTGCAGCAAGGGTGTGAAGGACCCTTTCGAAGATCAATAGGGAAGGTGTGATTTGCCTCGAGACGCCTCAGGGAAAAGGGCCTCATCTAGCCTGGAGGGGAGAACCTCGTGGATTTTCTCGAGTTGTGGCGGGAGCTTCTCGAGTTACGACTTTGACCTCTGGGACACTCCCTTGTGGCCTCTGGAAAGGACCGTCTCCATGCTAGTTCGAGGCGCTTGTCGGGATTCATCTGCATTCCGTGCCATGGCCTAAGTCCTCGTTGGAGTCTATGACAGAACCTGAGGATTCCTCTCCACTGCTGACATGGACCTTTGGGTACTTACGGAGGCACGACAGGGGAGTCTGTCCTAGTCTGGAGTGGGGACATGCACGTTCGCATTCCACTCGAGCTGGAGCACCCGCGGCAGGCTTCCGGTCACCTTGATACAGGGATCAGCGGCATTCCATGGAGGCTTTCCCACGAAGGTTTCCCACAGGGCTGTCACACGTGCCACTGTGGTGTGAGTCGATC
>NW_024076023.1:0-2069 GCF_014754425.2 Oryx dammah
CCACATATACTGTAAAGATGTTTGATTATATGATTAAATTTTCTAAATGCAAATTTCTTCTTTCTAAAATGAGGCTTAACTATTTTTATATAATTGTTTTCCTTATGTTTCATATCTATTTAGTGTTCTGGTGGGAATGTTACTCAATAAATGATATTCCCTTTATCTCACTTTCTTCCCCCACCCCCTTCGGCTATATATATTTATTTTTGTGATTATCATTTAATACATGTTATTTAAGTATGCACTTTTTAGAATCCAAACATAAATTTTAATTTTAAATAATTTTTTTTTTTGCAGTGACAAGGTGGTCCTAGAAATTCTTATACAGAGTGAAGTATGTCAGACAGAGAAAGACAAATATATGATATTTCTTTAGATTTCTACAAAATCTAAAAATAATAGTACAAATGAAGCTATTTATAAAACAGAAATAGAATCACAAAAGTGGAAAACAAGCATGGTTACCAAGGGGTGGGGAGGGGAAGGGGGGATGAGGGGGATAAACTGGGAGGTTGAAAATGACATATGCTGGAGAGGGTGTGGAGAGAAGGGAACTCTCCTACACTGTTGGTGGGAATGCAAACTAGTACAGCCACTATGGAGAACAGTGTGGAGATTCCTTAAAAAATTGCAAATAGAAGTGCCTTATGACCCAGCAATCCCACTGCTGGGCATACACACCAAGGAAACCAGAATTGAAAGAGACACATGTACCCCAATGTTCATTGCAGCACTGTTTATAATAGTCAGGACATGGAAACAACCTAGAGGTCCATCAGCAGATAAATGGATAAGAAAGCTGTGGTACATATACACAATGGAGTATTACTCAGCCGTTAAAAAGAATACATTTGAATCAGTTCTGATGAGATGGATGAAACTGGAGCCGATTATACAGAGTGAAGTAAGCCAGAAAGAAAAACAGCAATACAGTATACTAACACATATATATGGAATTTAGAAAGATGGCAATGATGACGATGTATGCAGGACAGCAAAAAAGACACAGATGTGTATAGCGGACTTTTGGACTCAGAGGGAGAGGGAGAAGGTGAGATGATTTGGGAGAATGGCATTGAAACATGTATAATATCATGTAAGAATCGAATCGCCAGTCTATGTCTGATGTAGGATACGGCATGCTTGGGGCTGGTACACGGGGATGACCCAGAGAGATGTTGTGGGGAGGGGGAGGGGGGTGGAAGGGGGGTTCATGTTTGGGAACGCATGTACACCCGTGGTGGATTCATGTCAAAGTATGGCAAAACCAATACAGAATTGTAAAGTAAAATAAAAAAAAAAAGAAATAAAGAAAAAAAAAAAGAAAATGACATATTCACACTACTATATATAAAATAGATAACTAATAAAAATCTACTGTATAGCACAGGGAACTCTACCCAATATTCTGTTATGACCTATATAAGAATAGAATCTAAAAAAGGAGTGGATATAGGTGTGTATATAACTGATTCACTTTGCTGTATAGCAGAAACTAGCACAACATTGTAAATCAACTCTAGTCCAATAAAAATTAAATTTTTGAAACCTCATTTTTCTTATTTCATAGTTTTAAATTCATGTTTATTAACAGCTTTAAAATACCCATGTTTATTTGTACTGTAATCCTGATTTAGTCTGAATTTAATATAATAGCTTTGTAACATAAAAGAAGTCATTCTATAGTATACACATATGTATGCCCTAATTAAAAACATTTTTATGATGAGGAAGCAAAACCCCTCAGAATATAAATTGCCTCCTATTGACCTTTTTGCATTCTGACTGAGCCATTTTGTATAGTAATTTATTACCCCAAATACAGTGTTAACATTATGTCAGCATAATGGGCATGGAATAATGCATATTTTCAAGTTCAGAAATTAAAGAATAACTATGTTATATTTTTAAAGCATATGTCTTGGGAACATGTTTATGCAAAAAATAGATATCAATATTTTTGAAACTCCACAGGAGTAAAAGATCAGTCCATAGTAGAAAAATATTTTATTTCTAGCACACGCTCCTGTGTGGTGGTCCGCTTACCTCTACTGCAGACCCCTCCC
>NW_024076024.1:0-227 GCF_014754425.2 Oryx dammah
CTAAGGGCCTGCACGGACCTAGGCTGGGTCCAGGCCTTGTGCAAGACTCTTACAAACACCCAAGAGCCTCTCTTCAAGTCGCTGCAGCCGCCAGGCTGGGTCCTGCCCTTCTTCTAACCTGACAAATACTCCTGAGGCTCTTTTCGGTGCTCACCTAGACCAGGCTGGGTCCAGCCCTTCTCAAGGCCACGACAAAAACTCCTGAACCCACGTCTTGGTCTCTGCAC
>NW_024076024.1:327-2068 GCF_014754425.2 Oryx dammah
ACACAGACCATGCTCGGTCCTACATTTGTTCAAGAGCATGAAATAGCCCTGAGCCCGCATCTCGATCCTTGTATTGAACCAGGCTAAGGTCTTCACACCTTGAAGCCTCAACAGATACACCTGAATTGATATCTAAGGACCTGAACTGACCCAGGCTGGGTCCAGGCCTTGTGCAAGACTCTTACAAACACCCAAGAGCCTCTCTTCAAGTCGCTGCAGCCGCCAGGCTGGGTCCTGCCCTTCTTCTAACCTGACAAATACTCCTGAGGCTCTTTTCGGTGCTCACCTAGACCAGGCTGGGTCCAGCCCTTCTCAAGGCCACGACAAAAACTCCTGAACCCACGTCTTGGTCTCTGCACTGAACCAGGCTAGTTTCTTACCACGTGCAAGCACTAACAGACAACACTGAGCTCAAATGTCAGGTCCTGCATGGAAGGAGGCAAAGTGCTACCGATGTTCATGACCCTAATAACAAGCCTGTGCCAACTTTTTGAGCCTGGCACTAAAGCATTTTGGGAGTTGCCCCTGTTGCATCCCAGCAAATACTCTTTTGCCCACAACATAGTTCTGCACTGATCCCAGCGGGGCCCTGCCTTTGTTCAAGACCCGAAATGCTGGTTGCTGTCTTTGTTTAAGCCTCTGAGAAACACTCCAGAGCCCGCATCTCAAGTCCCTGCCATGAACCAGGCTGGGTCCTGCACGTATTCAAGGCCCTGACCAATATACCTGAGCCTGTATCTGACTCTTACTCTAGTTCCCGGCCTTATTCGAGCCACCGGCAAGCAATCCTGAGCCAACAAGTGGCTCCATGCCCTGGAACTATGGAGTGTACCACCATAGTTCATTCCTCCAGGAAACACTAGCGATCCAATATCCCACTCAGTGCACTCAAGAAGGCTGGGTCCTACCTTTGAACAACAACCCAAAAAACACTCCTGAGCCCTAGGACACTAGGTCCCTGCAGTGAACCAGGATGAAACTGGCAGTGGATAAAGCCTCCAGCAAACACTCCCCAGCACACATCTGTTGTTCAAGCTTCTGATAAATACTCCTGGGCCCACCTCTAGGTCCGTGCAGTGAATCAGGCTGGGTCCTGCCCTTGTGCATGACACCTACAACACTCCTTAGTGCACATCTGTGTTTCTGAACGGAACCAAGCTCGATTGTGAGCTTGTTCAAGACCCTGAAAATGACTCCTGAGCCCACATTTAGGTACTTCGCTGACCCAGGCTGGTCCAGCACTTGTTAGGACCCAAGAGAAACGTGTGAGGACACATATGGTCCCTGTACTGAACCCAGTTGTCCCTGTACTGGCACAAGCCCTCGATAAATATGCTGGAGGCCACATTTCAGTCCCTCTACTTATCCAGACTAGGTCCTGGCCTTATTTATGCCCCATACAATCACTCCTTGGCCCATTTTGCGGTCCCTGCACTGAATTCTGCTGGGTCCTGAACTGGTTCCATGCCCTGACCAACAACTTGAGCCCATATCTCACTCCCAGAACTCACGAAGCTTGGACCCTGCCTTTAGTCATGCCCTAAAAATCTTTCTTGAGCCCACTACTTCATCTCTGCACTGACCTAGGATGGGTCCTGCCCTTGTTCAAGGTGTCGGCCAACACTGCTGAGCCTCCCTTTGACTCTCCAGCTAGTCCTGGCCATATTCAAACCATCAACCTACAATCCTGAGCTGACAACTGTCTCCCTGACTCTAAACTAGTGTGTGTCCTGCCCTTGGT
>NW_024076025.1:0-2067 GCF_014754425.2 Oryx dammah
TCTTTTGCAAATTTTAACTTTCTGGTTACTATGAAGCTTATATCAGACATCTTAGAACAGTTTATATCCTTTGCATATTATTTGTGTTATTGAGTATAATTATGGACTCATCGATTTCAGCACATTCGCTGTCTATCAGTCCGTTTGAAATATTGGTTTTCACCTTGTCCCCAGTGCGTTTCCTGGGGTCTCTTCCCGGTTGATGCCTCAGGCCTTGGGCTTGACCTGAGTGGTCTTTGTTATCTTCCTGCTTCCTGGGACAAGGGGTTCCCGGTTCACCCTGTTCTTTTCCACGCCCATTTCTCCAGAAAACTCAGGTCTCCTTAACATACAGGGAATGGCCTTGCATCTCGGCATTTGGTGCTGGAGTGCTCATAGCTACTGGGTTGGCCGTTTTCCAGGTCTTTCAGTGGACTAGCATACTATTTTATAGGGACAATACTCATCAAGATTTTACGTTGCTTAGTAAATTCAAAGATACCACAGCAACCAAAGAGAGCCCCCCCGCCACAGCTGGGGCCGCAGTCCCCGGAACAGCCAGAGCAGCCCATGGTTGGTGGGCTGAGGGCAGAGCAGGTCAGAGGAGCAGGCGGAGAGAGAGAAGGTGCTCAGTGTGGGGCCTCGGGGCCGGGAGCCTCTGCATACCTGCACGGGTCAGGGTCATTCTGGGCACATGATCCCTTCCTGCTCCCTCTCTGGGCCAGTTTCCCAGGGAATCACTCTGTTCTCACACTTTCTAACCCCCCTCTGTTTATTCTGTCTTTGCCCTGTCTTGCCCCCAACCTTTCTGTCTGTTACTTTTGTGAAACATCATTCTCAGCTGAGAAAAGAAGAGAAGTGAAAGGCAAAGGAGAAAAGGAAAGCTGTACCCATCTGAATGCAGAGTTCCAGAGAACAGCCAAGAGAGGTACAAAAGCCTTTTTAAAGGAACAGTACAAAGAAATAGAGGAAAACGAGAGAATGGGAAAGACTAGAGATCTCTTCAAGAAAGTTAGAGATACCAAGGGAAATTTCATGCAAGGATGGGCTCAATAAAGGGCAGAAATGGTGTGGACCTAATGGAAGCAGAAGAAATTCAGAAGAGGTGGCAAGAATACACAGAACATAGAAGAAAAGGTCTTACTGACCCAGGCAACCATGACGCTGTGGTCTCTCACACAGAGCCAGACACTGGAGCGTGAAGTCAAGAGGGCCTTAGGAAGCATCAGTATGAACAAAGCTAGTGGAGGTGAAGGACTTCCAACTAAGCTATCAGAAATCCTAAAAGATGGTGATGTTAAAGCACTGCACTCAACATGCCAGCAAACTTGGAAAACTCAGCAATAGTCACAGGACTGGAAAAAATCAGTTTCATTCCAATCCCAAAGAAAAGCAATGTCGAAGAGTGTTCAAGCCACCGCACATGTACACTTATTTCACATGCTAGCAAGGTAATGCTCAAAATCCTTCAAGCTAGGCTTCAAAGTACATGAACTGAGAACTTCCAAATGTAGAAGCGGATGTAGAAAAGGCAGAGGAACCAGAGACGAAATGGCCAACATCTGGTGGATCATCAACAAAGCAAGAGAATTTCAGAAAACACCTACTTCTGCTTTACTGAGGATACCAAAGCCTTTGACAGTGTGGAGATGGTAATTCCAGACCACCTTACCTGCCTCCTGAGAAATCTGTATGCAGGCCAAGAAGCAACGGTTAGAAATGGACATGGAACAATGGACTGGTTTTAAATTGGGAAAAGAGTACTTCAAGACTGTATATTGTCACCCTGCTTATTTAACTCATCTGCAGAGTATATCATGGGAAATGCTGGGCTGGATGAAGCACAAACTGGAATCAAGATTGCAGAGATAGCCTCAGATATGCAGATGACACCACCCCATGGCAGAAAGTGAAGAGGAATTAAAGAGCCTCTTGATGAACTTGAGAGGGGAGAGTGAAAAAGCTGGCTTGAAACATTCAAAAAATGAAGATCATAGCATCCAGTCCATCAGTTCATGGCAAACAGATGCGGAAACAGTGGAAACAGTGAGAGACTTTATTTTCTTGGGCTCCAAAATCACTGCAGAT
>NW_024076027.1:0-2064 GCF_014754425.2 Oryx dammah
TCATGTCAATTCTTTCTCTCTTTCTCCCTATCACTCCCTCTCTTTTTCAGACTGATCACTTGGAAAGCAGAGGCTCTTTGTATTCACACTTCTGTGAGGGATTCTAAGACCAACGTGAGAGGGAGCCCAAGGTGGGGCACCCTCTGCTATTCAAGCAGGTGCCTGTGGCCTACAAGAACAGAGCAAGTCTTTTGTCTTGAGACTTTAATAGCTTTTTGTGTAAACCAAGAAATATAAGCCTCTTTCTCTACTCTAATTTCTTAACCGTTTTCTTACCTCCCTCTATAACTCTAAGTCTATAAACCTATATCTATATACCTCTCTGGCCTCGCCATCCATGCTTTGGATACCCTGGATCCAACCAGGGCTGGACCCTGGTACCATTACCCCTGAGTTCCTTTCTAGTTTCAAGTTGAGACTGCCTCCTCTTGAAGTGTGAAGGGAATACTGGGATCCTTTCCCGACGAATCAGGGTAATGGACCCTCATCCCAAGATGAAGAGGGAAAAACAGGGCTCTTTTTGAGTTGTGGCGGGACCCTTGGTGTTCCTCTCGAGTGGAGACGGGTATGTTGGGGAACTTCTTGAGTTGCATCAAGGGTGTCAAGGGCCGTTTTGAGGCTCAAGAAGGAAGGTGGGATTTCTCTCGAGAAGCTGCAGCAGAAAAGGGCCTCACCTAGCATTGAGGGGAAAATCTCCTGTTTTATCTCGAGTTGTGGTAAGAAACTTGGGGTTCCTCTTGAGTTATGATGGCTACCTCAGGGACCCGCTCATGTTGCCTCAGGAAAGTCAAGTCTCCATGCGAGTTGCAAGGGGCCTCTCAGGATTCCTCTGCAGTCGGTGCCAGGGCCAAGGTCCTCATCTGGAGTTGAGGCTGGAACCTCAGTGTTTGTGTCCAGTGATGACATGGATCTCAGGTTTCCTATGTTCCAGGGTCCAGCCCCCACAGGATCCAGGGTTACCCTCAAAAGATAAGGCATTGGCGAAGAAAGTTAGAGAGATATAAAGAAAGAATGTTGCAGATAAGAAAATGGAGGAGAGAAAGAGGCTGATATTCCTCGGTTTACACAGAAAGCAAAAAAAGCCCCAAGACTTGCTCTGTTCACGTAGGACACAGGCACCCTCCCAGTCTCCCAAGGAAGTGAAGATGCAGAGCATATTCCCGTTCAGGTCTTAGAAGCCCAGGCAGGAAAGTGAATGCAGAGAGCTTCGTGCTCCAAGGGATCAGCCTGAAAAAGAGAGTAAGAGGAGAAAGAGATAAAGAAAATAAGACACAGGGTGACCAAACTTCATTGAGTGAGGCTCGTAACTTTATTTTCAAAAGGAACTTTTATACCTCGACTTTACATAGAGGGAAATAAAACATGTAGAGTCATACAGAGTCAGCCCAAACATTACATCTGTTTTGTTTTTATTGAATCCAGTATTTCTTCTGTATACCTTTCCCATAAACAATGTTGTGTACGTTATCTTCTGGCCTTGGAGGCCTGTCAACATTTTATGACCCTCTTTTGATAAAAGGCTGCTCAACCAGAAACCTCATTTTCCCTTGAAATGTTTCTTCTTTATAATTTTAACCTTTGTCAGCCTCGGAAAGTATTAAACAGTTACGTTTCAACAGAGAAAAGGTGCAATGAGTTACAACAAAGAAAGAACCAATTAGTTAAAAGGTCTGATATGGTTTATTCCAAGGCTATTGCTTGTTTTTCTTAAATTCCAACTACATTAACTATTGCACTTCCCAGGAGAAGAGATATGGGAACTTAGTTGCAAGCACTGGCTCAACAATGAAATCCTAAACCAGCACTACTCTAACAGCTTTTAACTCTTTGAAAGCATCTATATTTTTAGAATGTTTTAGGCTTCCCATGCTTCTTACAGTTGGGAAACTGTGAATAATCACATGCGTAGCTGCAAGAGTCTGGATAAAGCTGTCAGATAAGCTAGAATGCCAACAGAGGGGGGTTGAATTGAAAGATTCCTTTCATATCCAAGAGACTTATTAGCTAGAGCCCTTACTTGATTTTCTCCAGAGAATGGTGTTTGGGGACAGCCCCCATTAATGT
>NW_024076028.1:0-2064 GCF_014754425.2 Oryx dammah
GGCTCCTGCCCACGGCGACCCGCGAGTTCTCCCCGTGGATCTGATGCCCCAGGGGGCAGCGCTGTACCTGCAGGCAGGTCCCGCTGGGTTGGCGGTGCTGGTCTCTCAGTTACTGAGATATCGGGCACCCCCTCCCGGCCGCTGGGGAGCAGCAAAAGGAGTTTGGAGGGCTCCCGAGTTTAGTGTAGGACCTGAACTGTCTCACAGAGGCCCAGGTGAAGTGCTGAATTTCTGCACTCCTGGTCTCCCTGCTGATGGCAATGGGGAGGCTCTGCTCTATCCCTCACATTTCACCCGTTAGCATAGGTCGTCTTCTATTCTTTTTGTCGTTTCCCAAATTCATATAATTTGGAAGCAAAAGTTTGTTGCTGAACCACGAAAGACACCAGGATTCTTGGCCTCTGGAGAAGAATAATTCAATCCAGGGCCAGTGACGAGGCTTGATGGCTCAGAACTTTTGTGTAATAAAGTTTTATTAAAGTATAAAAGAGATAGAGAAAGCTTCTGACATAGACATCAGAAGGAGGCAGAAAGAGTGCCCTGTGCTAGTCTTTAGCCACATGTCACATAGCTACTGCTGCTGCTGCTGCTGCTAAGTCGCTTCAGTCGTGTCCGACTCTGTGTGACCCCACAGACGGCAGCCCACCAGGCTCCCACGTCCCTGGGATTCTCCAGGCAAGAACACTGGAGTGGGTTGCCATTTCCTTCTCTAATGCATTCTGCTAATTAGAGAAAGGAAATGTCTCAAAACTCAGAGAAGGGCACCAGGGCCCTCACCCACAACATGCATTGAGACAACACTGGCACCAGGTGAGTCATCCCAGGCCATAAAACGATTGACATGAATCTTGAAGAAAGGCAGATTTCCAAACAAATATACAGTTTCATTAACACAGATTAGGAGAACAATGTATAACAGACTGGTGTGTCAAGTCGGTTCTGAGCCTTTAGGTGGAACTGACTTGAACACAGAGTCTAGGGCAAATACACAGTACGTTAACAGCTTAAGACAAACATTTCCCTAAGAAAAATGCATTGGTTAGCTCAAGGTTTGGAAAAAGTTAAGATCAGGTGGAACCAGGTGTCATTATGGCAACACAGAATTTTAAGAGAAACCTCTTTTTAAATTTGTATAGAGAAGGGGAACAAATATAACACTAGTTTGTTTCCTCCTGCCGCTTAAGAGAGAGAGAAAAAATGTCTGACACTTGGAGCCTTTTTCCTCTGTTTGGAGACCCCTGGCCTTCCTGCCTGTTACCCTCTCAAAAGCATTAAGTATTTTTTTTACTTACATTCATAAGAGCCATCAGCTTGGTGTTTTCTAGAGAGGATTCACTGAAATGTTTCTAGCCCAATCTCCTGCTGGCATCAAAACTCATAAGGATCTTGTCCATCATGTATCTCCAATTTATGGTGAGGACTCATTGCACAATCTATATGAATCATCTTGGACAGTTAAATATGATTATTTTATCATTATTAGAATTATTAATTTTGTCAATCACAATTAGACTTTCAGTAATAATTACCAGTTGATAATTCATTTTGCTTCTTATTCAAAATAATCAGATACGTTGTAAATTGCTCAGCTTATCTAGAATTTGGAGGTAGATGTGAAAATAAGAGGTTTGTCACATCGAGGTATAAAACAACAAGGGTGCATCTTGTGTTAGAAATAAACTAGGAAATTAAGTGAGGGCTCAGTGCATGCAGGGTGCGCAGGCGTCACGGTCTAGATAAGCAGTTTGGAATCTGACATGTTAGGTTTTGAAAACTGGATTTGCCATTTCATCATTAGATTATTTTATTCAAATAAAGTCTTAGCAGGAGGCTCTTCGAAACAAAAATATTAACTCAGTTTCAACTATGTTGAAAGGACTGCGTGAGTCCCTCACAAAGGCTAAGGAGTTTGTGGTTGTTGTCACTGTCGTTTTTGATAAACACTGATAGTCTGTGAAATTTGTCTGGCTGGTCCTTGGTAATCATGTCCACGGTAGTCTTGTAACATTTAATTAGTAATCAATTCAGGATGGAGGTGCCATAAAAAGTGAGGGCAGCATCAGG
>NW_024076029.1:0-2064 GCF_014754425.2 Oryx dammah
TCCAACCAGTCCATTCTGAAGGAGATCAGCCCTGGGATTTCTTTGGATGGAATGATGCTAAAGCTGAAACTCCAGTCCTTTGGCCACCTCATGCGAAGAGCTGACTCACTGGAAAAGACTCTGATGCTGGGAGGGATTGGGGGCAGGAGGAGAAGGGGACGACCGAGGATGAGATGGCTGGATGGCATCACTGACTCGATGGACGTGAGTCTGAGTGAATTCCGGGAGATGGTGTTGGACATGGAGGCCTGGCGTGCTGCAATTCATGGGGTCACAAAGAGTCGCAAATGACTGAGCGAATGAACTGAACTGAACTGAACAATTTATAATTATTGCTCGTCCTTTGTCTTAATTAAAATGTAAGCATAAATTTTGTTTTAATATCAAAATTGTCAGTGCCAGTTTTTTCCCAGAACACTATAGATGTTTAAGAAACGATTACTGAAGAAGCACATTTTCCCTAGGCATTTGTTTTTCTTATTCTTTGATTTGTTGAAAAGTCACTCAAATATTTCAAACAACTGAACTAATGATGTCTCTTTGAATAGCCTCAATACTACCATACAGCCTACTTGCCCTAATATATCCCTAAACAAAACTTTGTCATTAAGATCTCACATATGTAAAAGGCTAAAAATTTCAATCCTAGGGAAATAAGTTGCATTTTAAAATCCAATTCTATCATAAGGATTCCAATTATAGGGCTACTATCTGATTTCTAGAATATAGAAATAAAAATTACCAAATAACCTAGTCTCATTCTGAGCAGCCCTAAAGGTTGGGAAGTTCTTTCTTTGAAGAAAGATGACTCAATGTATTAAAACATATCTGATATTGGAGATTTCTCCAATGCTTAAAGACTTTTATCTTTTATCCATTAATCTTATAAGTGTAAATATGATAAATTTAAAATGCTATAAGGCTTCTCACTTAGAAAAGTATGTTCCATACTAAATATGATTTTGTTGTTTCACATATTTGTTTGTTTCAAATATGTTGTTTCACATATTTTCAGAATTTCTATAGTAAAAAGAAAGTAATTTTTGTTTTGCTTTCTTTTGGTTAGTATTGTAAATGGTGATAATTTTTAACTAATTGTTTCAGAAAAATGAGAATGTTATCATAAGGAAGATGCTTTTTAAAAGTGATTCCCTTATTACATAAAATGTATAAAAGAAATAAACAGAAATGAAGCCAGATTGCATGGAAAATTCTTCATTGTCATAAATATGTCAGTCATTAAAGAAACAGGAAAACACAATGTAATTAAAGTGGTCCACAAGTTACTTTATAATTAACATAAACAACTTGAAATCAAGACTTAAATTTACTGATTGTTTTCTTTATGTTTCTTCCTCCTTTTCATCCTGTGACCACACTTCAGTTCAGTTCACTTCAGTTCAGTCGCTCAGTCGTGTCCGACTCTTTGTGACCCCATGAATCGCAGCACGCCAGGCCTCCCTGTCCATCACCAAGTCCCGAAGTTCACTCAAATTCACGTCCATCGAGTCAGTGATGCCATCCAGCCATCTCATCCTCGGTCGTCCCCTTCTCCTCCTGCCCCCAATCCCTCCCAGCATCAGAGTCTTTTCCAATGAGTCAACTCTTTGCATGCAACAGACTGGTTCCAACTAGGAAAAGGAGTACGTCAAGGCTATATATTGTCACCCTGCTTATTTAACTTATATGCAGACTACATCATGAGAAACGCTGGACTGGATGAAGCACAAGCTGGAATCAAGATTGCCAGGAGAAATATCAATAACCTCAGATATGCAGATGACACCACCCTTATGGCAGAAAGTGAAGAGGAACTAAAAGGCCTCTTGATGAAAGTGAAAGAGGAGAGTGCAAAAGTTGGTTAAATCTCAACATTCAGAAAATGAAGATCATGGCATCTGGTCCCATCACTTCATGGGAAATAGATGGGGAAACAGTGTCAGACTTTATTTTTGGAGGCTCCGAAATCACTGCAGATGGTGACTGCAGCCATGAAATTAAAAGACGATTACTCCTTGGAAGAAAAGTTATGACCAACCTAGATAGCATATTCAAAAGCAGAGA
>NW_024076030.1:0-2064 GCF_014754425.2 Oryx dammah
TCCAACCAGTCCATTCTGAAGGAGATCAGCCCTGGGATTTCTTTGGATGGAATGATGCTAAAGCTGAAACTCCAGTCCTTTGGCCACCTCATGCGAAGAGCTGACTCACTGGAAAAGACTCTGATGCTGGGAGGGATTGGGGGCAGGAGGAGAAGGGGACGACCGAGGATGAGATGGCTGGATGGCATCACTGACTCGATGGACGTGAGTCTGAGTGAATTCCGGGAGATGGTGTTGGACATGGAGGCCTGGCGTGCTGCGATTCATGGGGTCACAAAGAGTCGCAAATGACTGAGCGAATGAACTGAACTGAACTGAACAATTTATAATTATTGCTCGTCCTTTGTCTTAATTAAAATGTAAGCATAAATTTTGTTTTAATATCAAAATTGTCAGTGCCAGTTTTTTCCCAGAACACTATAGATGTTTAAGAAACGATTACTGAAGAAGCACATTTTCCCTAGGCATTTGTTTTTCTTATTCTTTGATTTGTTGAAAAGTCACTCAAATATTTCAAACAACTGAACTAATGATGTCTCTTTGAATAGCCTCAATACTACCATACAGCCTACTTGCCCTAATATATCCCTAAACAAAACTTTGTCATTAAGATCTCACATATGTAAAAGGCTAAAAATTTCAATCCTAGGGAAATAAGTTGCATTTTAAAATCCAATTCTATCATAAGGATTCCAATTATAGGGCTACTATCTGATTTCTAGAATATAGAAATAAAAATTACCAAATAACCTAGTCTCATTCTGAGCAGCCCTAAAGGTTGGGAAGTTCTTTCTTTGAAGAAAGATGACTCAATGTATTAAAACATATCTGATATTGGAGATTTCTCCAATGCTTAAAGACTTTTATCTTTTATCCATTAATCTTATAAGTGTAAATATGATAAATTTAAAATGCTATAAGGCTTCTCACTTAGAAAAGTATGTTCCATACTAAATATGATTTTGTTGTTTCACATATTTGTTTGTTTCAAATATGTTGTTTCACATATTTTCAGAATTTCTATAGTAAAAAGAAAGTAATTTTTGTTTTGCTTTCTTTTGGTTAGTATTGTAAATGGTGATAATTTTTAACTAATTGTTTCAGAAAAATGAGAATGTTATCATAAGGAAGATGCTTTTTAAAAGTGATTCCCTTATTACATAAAATGTATAAAAGAAATAAACAGAAATGAAGCCAGATTGCATGGAAAATTCTTCATTGTCATAAATATGTCAGTCATTAAAGAAACAGGAAAACACAATGTAATTAAAGTGGTCCACAAGTTACTTTATAATTAACATAAACAACTTGAAATCAAGACTTAAATTTACTGATTGTTTTCTTTATGTTTCTTCCTCCTTTTCATCCTGTGACCACACTTCAGTTCAGTTCAGTTCAGTTCAGTCGCTCAGTCGTGTCCGACTCTTTGTGACCCCATGAATCGCAGCACGCCAGGCCTCCCTGTCCATCACCAAGTCCCGAAGTTCACTCAAATTCACGTCCATCGAGTCAGTGATGCCATCCAGCCATCTCATCCTCGGTCGTCCCCTTCTCCTCCTGCCCCCAATCCCTCCCAGCATCAGAGTCTTTTCCAATGAGTCAACTCTTTGCATGCAACAGACTGGTTCCAACTAGGAAAAGGAGTACGTCAAGGCTATATATTGTCACCCTGCTTATTTAACTTATATGCAGACTACATCATGAGAAACGCTGGACTGGATGAAGCACAAGCTGGAATCAAGATTGCCAGGAGAAATATCAATAACCTCAGATATGCAGATGACACCACCCTTATGGCAGAAAGTGAAGAGGAACTAAAAGGCCTCTTGATGAAAGTGAAAGAGGAGAGTGCAAAAGTTGGTTAAATCTCAACATTCAGAAAATGAAGATCATGGCATCTGGTCCCATCACTTCATGGGAAATAGATGGGGAAACAGTGTCAGACTTTATTTTTGGAGGCTCCGAAATCACTGCAGATGGTGACTGCAGCCATGAAATTAAAAGACGATTACTCCTTGGAAGAAAAGTTATGACCAACCTAGATAGCATATTCAAAAGCAGAGA
>NW_024076031.1:0-2063 GCF_014754425.2 Oryx dammah
TAGCCCACCAGGCTCGTTTGTTGAAGGGATTCTCCAGGCAATAATTCTGGAGTGGATTGCCGTGCCCTCCTCCAAAGGATTTTACTAACCCAGGGATCAAACCCATTTCTCTTAAGTCTTCTGCATTATCAGGAGGGTTCTTTACCACTAGTACCACCTGGGAAGCTCACCTAGACAGGAAGGAGAGATAAAAGAGGATGGCAGATCACTTGAGATTGGCAGGTGGCAGGTTTAATAAGCAAATTTACTTAGGTATGCTTTCTTAGGTGACTGGAAGACTAAGATTTCCACACCCACCCGCCAAATTTTAAAGGTCTCTATAGCGGAAAATTCTGAGAGATGGGAATACCAGACCACCTGACCTGCCTCTTGAGAAATCTGTATGCAGGCCAGGAAGCAACACTTAGAACTGGACATGGAACAACAGATTGGTTCCAAATAGGAAAAGGAGTACATCAAGGCTGTATATTGTCACCCTGCTTATTTAACTTCTATGCAGAGTACATCATGAGAGACACTGGACTGGAAGAAACACAAGCTGGAATCAAGATTGCAGAGAGAAATATCAATAACCTCAGATATGCAGATGACACCACCCTTATGGCAGAAAGTGAAGAAGAACTAAAAAGCCTCTTGATGAAAGTAAAAGAGGAGAGTGAAAAAAGTTGGCTTAAAACTCAACATTCAGAAAACGAAGATCATGGCATCCGGTCCCATCATTCCATGGGAAATAAATGGGGAAACAGTGGAAACAGTGTCAGACTTTATTTTGGGGGGCTCCAAAATCACTGCAGATGGTGACTGCAGCCATGAAATTAAAAGACGCTTACTCCTTGGAAGAAAAGTTATGACCAACCTAGATAGCATATTCAAAAGCAGAGACATTACTTTGCTGACTAAGGTCTGTCTAGTCAAGGCTATGGTTTTTCCAGTAGTCATATATGGATGTGAGAGTTGGGCTGTGAAGAAGGCTGAGCACCAAAGAATTGATGCTTTTGAACTGTGGTGTTGGAGAAGACTCCTGAGAGTCCCTTGGACTGCAAGGAGATCCAACCAGTCTATTCAGAAGGAGATCAACCCTGGGATTTCTTTGGAAGGAATGATGCTAAAGCTGAAACTCCAGTACTTTGGCCACCTCATGTGAAGAGTTGACTCATTGGAAAAGACTTTGATGCTGGGAGGGATTGGGGGCAGGAGGAGAAGGGGACGACAGAGGATGAGATGGCTGGATGGCATCATGGACTCGATGGACATGAGTCTGAGTGAACTCTGGGAGTTGGTGATGGACAGGCAGGCCTGGTGTGCTGTGATTCATGGGGTCGCAAAGAGTCGGACACAACTGAGCGACTGAACTGAACTGAACTGATAGATGCCTAACGGGATTCACTTTCATGCATTGCAGAAGGAAATGGCAACCCACTCTAGTGTTCTTGCCTGGAGAAACCCAGGGAAGGGGGAGCCTGGTGGGCTGCCGTCTATGGGGTCGCATAATATCGGACACGACTGAAGTGACTTAGCAGCAGCAGCAGCATAGATGCCTAAACTGGACCTGGTGAGTACACAGTCCAGATGGTCCTAGCACCACATTACTATCTCAAGGAGGCTGTGGCCTCGTGCAGCTTCCAGCATGGGAAAGGAAAGTGCAGTGCACATTCCAAAGATGGAGAAGAGGGTGAGCATACTTCAGTTGCCTGGGTCCACCTCAGGGGACCAAACTGCAGTCATATTTGATCACCTGCCCCTACAAATATCCATTGACAAACCCTCGGTGTCCTCTAAAACTCAAGTTCTCATTCAGCTTCTTCTTGGCCTTTAAGTGTGGCAGTTCTTTGATTCTTGAGCTTCTATTCTTCTTTTTTTAGTCCCTAGGGTGTCTCATCCGGCCTCGAACTTTCACTAGCACTTCTATGTCAGTTACGATAACGTTTGTATAAGCAATCATGACCACCAACCACTCTCAGGTACAAAACTGTGTATCTAGTTGATTACAAGTCTCCATTTAGATGTGTAAGAAATATCTCAAACTTAACATGCAAAAACAACACAAAAGTCTTAAATATTTA
>NW_024076033.1:0-2062 GCF_014754425.2 Oryx dammah
AGGCAACTGTTCCCCAGCGCGCAGGAAGCGGGTTCTCGCGCACGCCGTGAGCACTGGATGTGGGGGCACACGCCGCGGGTGGCGGGGTCCACACTGTGCGCGGAAGGCAGGGCTCGCACCCTGCAGCCTTGGCAGGAAGGCTTCTGCAGCAGCCCGAACCGTTGGACCCTGTGTCAACATGAAAGTGGGGCTCGCTCGGCGCGCAGAGGAAAGGGGGCACGCGCCGCTCTCAGCAGAAGCACGGGTACCGCACGAGCGCGCGTGGCTTGGGGTGGCTTCTAGCTCCGGGTCAGGGAGCGGGACATGCTAGGGCTGCAGCGAACTGTCTGGAAACTGGCAGGGGCAGGGAGAGGCGTGCCTGGGACCACCCGCCACTTTGGGCAGTAGGGAGCTGCGGCCTAAGGCTGCGCTAGCGGCTAGCGGTGACGTGGAGGGGCCCAGGGCTGAGTGGCTCATCCTTTCAAGCCACACAAGTTGCACATTCTATACATGATTAACTACCTAGACTACATCTATGGAATACTTAAAAGGACAAGGAGTGTTCACACAAAGCAAGAACCTGAAACAGTAGGTTGTTGGGGGCCGCAATAGGCATTACTGATAAAAGGGAGGCAAGGCCCCTAAAACACCTCTCTTTGTTCCAAAAGCACGGACCGCCAGGAAGGAGTTAGGCTTTGTGATTCTGACCTGTTTTTTCCTTTCCAGGGCTGAGCTGACTCAAGAGAATGTTAAGGGGCTTCTTGTTTCCGAGAGGAGCATGAGAAGGCATAAAGCCTTCTGCAGCTGTGCTCAAAGAATAATTCATAAGGTTAATCACTGACACTTGTTCAAGGACTTTTCCAAAAGAGTGTTCCAGGGTGAGCACAGAGGCCGCAGCTTGAGCCCATGGGAGGGATTCCTATCTGAAGGCCATTTATGAAGCAAGTGCTTATGGCAAAGGAGCTTGCTGAACTTAGGGTTTCCTGCTGCTGCTGCAGCTAAGTCACATGAGTCGTGTCGGACTCTGGTCGACCCCATAGACTGGCAGCCCACCAGGCTCTGCTGTCCCTGGGATTCTCCAGCCGGATTCTCCCAGGAATTAAGTTTTAGGAATAATTAAATTAGGTAGAAGCTAAAGATTTAAGGCATGTGGCAATGTGAGCATATTCTACTGTCTTCTATAGATTAGGGACTTTAGAGATGTTTGCAGCAAGAAGTCTTTCTCAGAAAGAGTGAGCTTGAGATCCTAGGGGCAAACAGAAGTTAGAAAGGTCAGAATTAAACTGAGGCATGTGGTATGCAGCCAAGACATGGGCATGAGTGTAGTCAATAAAGCAGAAATAGATGTTTTTCTGGAACTCTCTTGCTTTTTCCCATGATCCAGTGGATGTTGGCCCGTTGATCTCTGGTTCCTCTGCCTTTTCTTTTTTTTTTTTTTTTTTTTCTGTAACTTACTTTTATTAAACCTAAAACTTCATCCACCCCATGGCTCACATCCCCACAAATTATAGTCACTCTCTGTGGTAGTCATTAGTTCTAGTCGCAAAATAGTTCTAGTTCTCCAAGTTCGTGGTAGGATTGCATGACCTCATCCCTTTATTTATTTATTTTTTTTTTTTATGATTAAAAACTAGTTTATTTCAGAAAGTAATTTTAAATAATAAAAAAGTTTAAAACAAACTATAGGTAAAATAAAAAACTACAGGTAAGTATCATTACTAAATTACCATGCTGTCCTTACTGAAATTAATTCAGGATTATGTCATATAATAATTACATTGTCAATAATTTCTATTCTTAATAGCCAAAATTCTAGAAGCTAGGAATATATAACTTGCGTAAGAATTTTTTTCTTTGACATTTATTTCATTATCAGTCTCAGGCAGTAAGCTTCACTCAGGACATCAATCTATCAAAAACTGTGTGTTGAACATTTACCGTGTTATTGTACTATTTTTCCCTCAATCTCTTTTTTTTTTTTTTTTACTTTACAATTCTGTATTGGTTTTGGCATAGATTGACATGAATCCACCACAGGTGTACATGCGTTCCCAAACATGAACCCCCCTCCCACCCCCCTCCC
>NW_024076034.1:0-2062 GCF_014754425.2 Oryx dammah
ATAGGACCCAGGTCCCAGTGCTCATGTGCACCATCAGGTAAACGTTCAGAAAGATGCTCACCAGCGGGAGGACAGGCAGAGCAGGGACCTGTGGGCAGACAGTTCATCCCTGAACACACCCTAGACATCGGAAAGGGAGACCCTATCCCATGTGGGAGGGACAAGTTCAGAGCAATTCAGGCTGTGTGTTCTGTGCCTACTTAGATTGTGTATCTGAAGCACTGAGTGTGGATCAGGGAAGGGTCCATAGGTTTCAGCAACTCCCCTTCCTCCCTGGTCCAGCAAAGGAAGCTTAGACCTAAAGCACACAGACCTCCTTCACTCAAGGAGGACACTTTGGGCACACGAGGTCACCTACCTTGAAGTGAAGAGCAGTGGGGTCCTGGGGCTGCCTCCAGATGATGACCGTCACCCCAGTGATAAGCAGCAGCAGCAGCACAGCCACTGTTGTGAGCACGGGGTCTCCAGAGAATACCTGGCTGGGCCACTTGGCCAGGATCAGGCTCAGGATAATCAGCAGGAGAACTGCAAGTGTCAAGGTGGAGGAGAACAGGCTGGACCCAGAAGCCAAAGATGTCAGGACCTCGGGTCACACCCCTCCCCAGGCTGCCCACATCAGGAAGGGCCATCATATCTCCGAGACACCTCAACTGACAAATATACGCTCCTACCCATCCTGGAAATTTCAGAATACCACCAAAGAGAAGTCCCACTGCTCACCAAGCAGGAAGGCAAATCCATAGACAATCTGGCCAGATTTCCGGGTGGGGATGGTGCTGGGAGGGAACCACAGACTCTTTAGAATACTTAAGGTGCTGGCTTCAAGTACAGAGTCCACAGACCTTTGTTTGACTACAAGCTCCATCTCAGTTTCTTCCTCTGTTTTTTGGTTCTTGCTTAAATTCTGGTCTGAGTGATACCTGAATTAGACGTGTGATGGCAACATGAACAGCAGTCCCTACTCACCCAACATCACACAGTCAAATCCATCTCTTTTTTCCCACAAAAGCAGAGCAGGACATTTAGAAGGCAGCATGAGGCAGAGTGGATTAGCCCCCATCAATCCCCACAAGTCAAAGACCCCCAGTCAGGATGGAGTGGAGTCTCACCTGAGCACAAGGACAGAAAAATCAACCACCAAGTTAGCAAGCAGGGACCGAAGTGACATGAGATCCATCAGATGACTGAAATGGAAGAGTAGCGCCAAGACCCCTAGAGGGAGGACATAAACAAGGTGGGGGGATGGAGTGAGAAACAGCTGGAAATATGCAAGCCAAGGAAGATAATCCAATGGGAGTGGTTTTGTTTACTTACCTGCAAGATTTCCAGAAATCATGATGACCCTGATGTGGGTACGTGTACGGGCGTTGACTTGGGCAAGAAATTGGAAAAGGAGCCCGTCCTCTGCCATTGTGTAGATCAACCAAGACATGGCAAACATGGTGTTTAGGAGGCTGGAAAAGAAAACAGAGAGGGGTGAGAACGTGCAGAAGCAGGAGAGACCAGGGCATCCGCTCCCTCGTCTACATGGGGTAAGGTGTCTTTCTCTCTTGTCTCTCAATCCCAAGGACTGGGATACCCGAGCATCTGACAGTCAGCAAGGAGAAAACCATGACACTGACCTGGATGAAAGAGCACAGAGGATGCCAACAGCCACGACATATCTGGCAGGGCCCCACCCAACGTGGAGAAAAGCCTGTAGAAAGGGGCTGTCAGGGTGAATTTGGTAGTAGGGCACCATGAGGGTGAGAGCTGCTGAGACACCATAATACATCACAAAGCAGATCAAGACTGAGACCATGATGCTGATGGGGATGGACCGCTGAGGATTTGGGGCTTTTTCCCCTGCAGGATTAGAGGGAATACTGGGTCAGGAAACACACCAGAGTGAAACACACCTTTCCTGTTGAACCTCCAAAAGAAACCCCTATGCTCATGTCAGCCCAGTCCGAGCCCACACCCTGGATGGGACACACAATGACCGTGTTACCTGTAGTGACAATGGAATCAAAACCAATGAACATGTAGAAACATAAAGCTGCTCCTCGGAGAATCCCATCAA
>NW_024076035.1:0-2062 GCF_014754425.2 Oryx dammah
CTTGGACTGCAAGGAGATCCAACCAGTCCATTCTGAAGGAGATCAACCCTGGGATTTCTTTGGAAGGAATGATGCTAAAGCTGAAACTCCAGTACTCTGGCCACCTCATGCTAAGAGTTGACTCATTGGAAAAGACTGTGATGCTGGGAAGGATTGGGGGCAGGAGGAGAAGGGGACGACAGAGGATGAGATCGCTGGATGGCATCACTGACTCGATGGATGTGAGTCTGAGTGAACTCCGGGAGATGGTGATGGACAGGGAGGCCTGGCATGCTGCAATTCATGGGGTCTCAAAGAGTCGGACACGACTGAGTGACTGAACTGAGCTGAACAGAACTGATGGGACCAGATGCCATAATATTAGTTTTCTGAATGTTGAGCTTTAAGCCAAGTTTTTCACTCTCCTCTTTCACTTTCATCAAGAAGCTCTTTAGTTCATTAATATATTGCATTTGTAATAAAATTGAGTTAACTGGAATCAGCTTAGATTTCATTTCAGCTTTTCTCTAATCAGTTAATAGTAATTATTTGATTTCTGGCCCATAATAAATGTTACTATGGTTTTCAAAAGTCAGAAGTATACAAAAAGTTATGCTTCAAGAAGTATCATTTCATCCTCATCACTACCAATTTCATTCCCCACTAATTTCCACTCTTTCCCTCCCACCTATATATACCCTATGCATATCCAATATATCCAATCTCTTTAGCATCTGGTGTAGCTTTCCTGTATTTCCTTTATACAAATGATGAAAAGCATGTGTTTCTATCTCCTTCTTTCTTCCTGAAAGTGTAATTTACTAAAGTTATTCTTACATTTTGCTTGCTAACTCAATTGTATATCTTAGAAATCACTCCAAATCACTCCAATCTATTGTTCATAGATATGCAACTTTTTCTTTTTGGTGAATTCTTAATAGTTTCTTGTGTAGATGTGCTATTTATGCAACCATCACTGTCCTATGCATTAACATTTTGATTATTTCCAATATTTTGCTATTATGAACAATGCTGCAATAAATAAACTTGTGGATATGTATTTTTATTGTTGTGTTGTTCATAATAGCAAAATATTGGAAATAATCAAAATGTTAATGCATAGGACAGTGATGGTTGCATAAATAGCACATCTACACAAGAAACTATTAAGAATTCACCAAAAAGAAAAAGTTGCATATCTATGAACAATAGATTGGAGTGATTTGGAGTGATTTCTAA
This sequence comes from Oryx dammah, assembly GCF_014754425.2. Lineage (NCBI taxonomy): Eukaryota > Metazoa > Chordata > Mammalia > Artiodactyla > Bovidae > Oryx > Oryx dammah. Next base: position 1,219 of record NW_024076035.1, read on the forward strand.
GATATACAATTGAGTTAGCAAGCAAAATGTAAGAATAACTTTAGTAAATTACACTTTCAGGAAGAAAGAAGGAGATAGAAACACATGCTTTTCATCATTTGTATAAAGGAAATACAGGAAAGCTACACCAGATGCTAAAGAGATTGGATATATTGGATATGCATAGGGTATATATAGGTGGGAGGGAAAGAGTGGAAATTAGTGGGGAATGAAATTGGTAGTGATGAGGATGAAATGATACTTCTTGAAGCATAACTTTTTGTATACTTCTGACTTTTGAAAACCATAGTAACATTTATTATGGGCCAGAAATCAAATAATTACTATTAACTGATTAGAGAAAAGCTGAAATGAAATCTAAGCTGATTCCAGTTAACTCAATTTTATTACAAATGCAATATATTAATGAACTAAAGAGCTTCTTGATGAAAGTGAAAGAGGAGAGTGAAAAACTTGGCTTAAAGCTCAACATTCAGAAAACTAATATTATGGCATCTGGTCCCATCAGTTCTGTTCAGCTCAGTTCAGTCACTCAGTCGTGTCCGACTCTTTGAGACCCCATGAATTGCAGCATGCCAGGCCTCCCTGTCCATCACCATCTCCCGGAGTTCACTCAGACTCACATCCATCGAGTCAGTGATGCCATCCAGCGATCTCATCCTCTGTCGTCCCCTTCTCCTCCTGCCCCCAATCCTTCCCAGCATCACAGTCTTTTCCAATGAGTCAACTCTTAGCATGAGGTGGCCAGAGTACTGGAGTTTCAGCTTTAGCATCATTCCTTCCAAAGAAATCCCAGGGTTGATCTCCTTCAGAATGGACTGGTTGGATCTCCTTGCAGTCCAAG
>NW_024076036.1:0-2061 GCF_014754425.2 Oryx dammah
GTTCCTCTCGACTTTCCTGTGGAGAGCGCCGCCTCCGAGATGTGACAGCAAAGCCGGGAATCCTTTCCCGACGAAGCAGGGAAAGGAACCTTCATCTTGAGCTTTGAGGAGGAAACGGGGCTCCTCTTGATGTGGGCGGGAACCTCGGTGTTCCTCTCGAGTGGAGGCGGGTATGTCGGGACACTTCTTGAGTTGCAGCAAGGGTGTGAACGGCCCTTTCGAAGTTCAAGAGGGAGGGGCTGATTTGCCTCGAGACGCCTCGGGGGAAAAGGGCCTCATCTCGCCTGGAGGGGAGAACCTCCTGGATTTTCTCGAGTTGCGGCGGGACCTTCTCGAGTTACGACGGGGACCTCTGGGACCCTCCCTTGAGGCCTCAGGACAGGCCACTCTCCATGCGATTTGCGAGGGACCTGTTGGCATTCCTCTGCATTCATGCCGGTGCCTAAGACCTCGTGTGGAGTCTATGACGGAAAGTGAGGATTACTCTCCAGTGCTGACATGGATCTTGGGGTCTTTCTGGGGGCTCCACAGGGGAGTCAGTCCTCGTGTCGAGTGGGGACATGCACGTCCGCTTTCCTCAGGAGCTGGAGCAGCCGTGGCAGGCTTCCCGGTGCCATCATACAGGGATCTGTGGCATTCTTTGGAGGCTTTCCCACGAGGCTTTGCGACAGGGCAGTCACACGTGCCAATGTGGTGTGAGTCGATCCTCGGCGTGCATGTCAAGGAAGTTCAGGGAAATCAGGTTCTTCTGGAGGCGACTGAGACATTTTGTGCACATTGGGAATGGTGTCACGACCCCTGGAGTTCCTCTCGACTTTCCTGTGGAGAGCGCCGCATCCGGGATGTGACAGCGAAGCCGGGAATCCTTTCCCGACGAAGCAGGGAAAGGAACCCTCATCTCGAGCTTTGAGGAGGAAGCGGTGCTCCTCTTGATGTGGGCGGGAACTTCGGTGTTCCTCTCGATTGGAGGCGGGTATGTCGGGGAACTTCTTGAGTTGCAGCAAGGGTGTGAAGGACCCTTTCGAAGTTCAAGAGGGAAGGGGTGATTTGCCTCGAGATGACTCAGCGGAAAAGGGCCTCATCTCGCCTGGGGGGGAGAACCTCCTGGATTTTCTCGAGTGGCGGCGGGACCTTCTCGAGTTACGACGGGGACCTCTGGGACTCTCCCTTGTGGCCTCAGGACAGGCCAGTCTCCATGCGAGTTGTGAGGGGCCTGTTGGGATTCCTCTGGAGTCGGTGCCGGGCCTAAGACCTCTTGTGGAGTCTATGACGGAAACTGAGGATTCCTCTCCAGTGCTGACATGGATCTTTGGGTCCTTCTGGGGGCTCCTCAGGGGAGTCAGTCCTCGTCTCGAGTGGGGACATGCACGTGCGCTTTCCTCACGAGCTGGAGCAGCCGTGGCAGGCTTCCCGGCGACTTGATACAGGGATCTGTGGCATTCTTTGGAGACTTTCCCACGAGGCTTTGCGACAGGGCTGTCACAAGTGCCACTGTGGTGTGAGTCGATCCTCGGCGTGCATGTCGAGGAAGTGCAGGGAAATCATTTTCCTCTGGAGTGGACTTAGACATTTTGTGCACATTGGGAATGGTGGCACGACCCCTGGAGTTCCTCTCGACTTTCTTGTGGAGAGCGCCCCCTCCGGGATGCTACATCAAAGCCGGGAATCCTTTCCCGACGAAGCAGGGAAAGGAACCCTCATCTCGAGCTTTGAGGAGCAAACGGGGCTCCAGGATGTGGGCGGATCCCTTGGTGTTCCTCTCGAGTAGAGGCGGGTATGTCGGGGAACTTCTTGAGTTGCAGCAAGGGTGTGAAGGACCCTTTCAAAGTTCAAGAGGGAAGGGGTGATTTGCCTCGGGATGCCTCAGCGGAAAAGGGCCTCATCTCGCCTGGAGGGGAGAACCTCCTGGATTTACTCGAGTTGAGGCGGGACCTTCTCGATTTACGACGGGGACCTCTGGGACCCTCACTTGTGCCCTCAGGACAAGGCAGTCTCCATGCGAGTTGCGAGGGGGCTGTCGGGATTCCTCTGCAGTCGGTGCCGGGTCCTAAGTCCTCGTGT
>NW_024076037.1:0-2059 GCF_014754425.2 Oryx dammah
ATTACTTTTCTCAATCACAGTGAGAACTGAAATCCTTCTCTTGGCCTGTGACAACCCACACGATTCGATTACTGTTCCATTTCGTGGGGGGCAGGGGCCCCTAGGAAAACTGCACATTTCTGAAGAACTCTAAGACGCTCCTATTAAAGTTTCTACCTCAAGATGGCAGTGTGTCAGTGGATTTGTAGACATTCTGCCAAAGTTCTAGGAATATTGGGGACAGAGGTGTTTTTTTTTTTTTTTTTTTTCCTGACATAATTTGTAAAACAGTGGAAGCTACAAATATGATCTTATAAAGTTTAAATTCAAGTAATTTCTTCACTGCATAAACCAAAACTTGCCTAAAGAGAAAGAATGCCAATCTCAGGGTTACTTCAAAGTTTCTGTTTTCTTCATGTGAACTCATATGAAATGTTAAGTGTATCTGCCCGAATTCCTCAATGCTAAAAGACTTAACTGAATTGAACTGAACTGAAAAGACTTAAATATATTCAATTAACTCAAAGATTTTTCAAATAAATTGGCATAAGAGCTTAAAACATTTTCCACCATATTTTTAATGGTTTCAAACTATTATTATGTTTAGATGACAGAATCTTTTTAAAACGTTCTTATTGGAGTATAACTGATTTACAATGTTATACAGCAAAAAAAATCCATTTTACGTATAGATATCTACTCTTTTTAAGATTTCCTTCCCAAGTCGATCTCCACAGAGCATTGATAGTGTTCACACCATATTTTGAAAGTCTCGTTTCTTAATTTCTCAAGAACTGCTTCTTTATTTAATGAATCTTGTTATCAACTTCTCCAGACTTTGTCCTACATGTCCTCGCTTTCTGATTAGACCTATGACAGTATCATTTATGATTTTTATATTGAAACATCCTATAGAACGTGCTAAAATAAAAAGTGGGTTAAAGAATTAGAGGGCACCTAGTGGCATCAGCATTTAAGATGGACTTAAGTCGAAGAGTAATCATTAGACTGCCTGTCTCCTTCATTTAGTGGTTCTTGTAGCTTTTTGTCTTGCTCCTTCCTCTACACCATACTTCTTTGTCCTCCCATTTTGTCAAACTTTCTGGGTTTGTGGTTTGTTCTGCAGGCTGCAGCCTCCTAGCTCCTCTTGCTCTGTTGTCTTTCCCCTACAGGGTGAGGTTGGTCCACAGGCTTGTACCCTTATCCCCTTGATCTGGGCTTTGATTGCTGTTATTGTGACCTGTGCCTCCCCAAAATATTGACGGGAGCTTCCCCTTGGCTCTATGGTTGTCACTGGTCTGTCGGGGTGGGGTCTGCTCCGTGGTTGGTGAAGAGCCCCCAGATGTGTTTCTTCGCTGTGATTCTGATCTGTAGTCAAGGCAGGTAGGATTGGAAGACACCTACGGGGAGAGAGGCCACTAAGGATTGCTCCTCTAGGATTGTTCACCTTGGGGTGTGCTCATGCACTGTGTGAGCCTCATGTGACCCCATGTTGGCACTGCATTGGCCCCCCTTCAACCATGGGCATGCTGGCACATTGCTCTGGTGCCAGCAGCTTTCACTTTTAGGGATTTACATAAATTGTTTGTGAAAGCAGAGAGATGTGCCTCCTCAGATGTTCTTTCACTGGAACACCAGCATAGGTCCAGTGAACTCAGGTCCCAGAATTGCATTCATGGAGCTGGACCTGCTGTGGTGCTATGGGGACAACCAGATTCTGGCCTGGCCCTACCCCCTAGTATACATCCCCACAAAGTCCACAGCTGCTAAAGCTACAGCTCCCATGACTGGGGGAGCCCTGGTTGTCCATTCAGATGCTCTTTAGGGGCTGAGTTGACAAAGCCATTTGCAGGTATAAAAGCATGGTTTGTGGAAACGTGAAGAGAGACTTCAGTTTTCCTTCCTTAAACCTGGGGCTCAGCTTAGCTTTCAGCTCCTTCTATGCGGGTGGGCCACCCACAGGTGTCTGCTCCAGAAGCTGCCCCAGAGCACAGGAGTCTGCTGATTGTGGAGGAGGTGCATGGGGGGAAGCAGTGGCTGGAGCTCAATAGAGCCCACCCGGGTGGTGGCCCTTCCTAGT
>NW_024076038.1:0-634 GCF_014754425.2 Oryx dammah
AATGAAGGAGATTCTGTAAAACAACAAGGACATGGTTAGAAATGTAAGTAACATACTTCATCTTGTTGTGTTTTCTTTTAGAAGAAAGAGTTGAAATCGCGTTTTTCCCCGATAATCTGGACCGACAATGCACTTTCCCACAAAGATCACTAAGTACAGACCATACACTCACCAGAAAGTATCTTTCAGTTTCTAGGAACTTCATTAATTCTTCGGGGCCTCAGTTGCCTCATCTAGAAAATGGGAACGTTGATTACACCTTCTCTGTAGTTTTTCTTTTGAGTTCCATGCAGACAAGCAGGTAAAACAAGACGGACTTTGCTTGGTAGATCTAAGTATCATCCTTCATTTTGTTTTGTTTCTAATAGATGGACTTGACATTGAGCTTTTTCCACCAAGAGTCTATAGACAGTGCCTTTCTGCACAGTTTACTGTGTCCATCAATACGCTGACCATAAACCATCTCTTTCACTTGTTGGTAACTTCATTAAAGCCTCTGTGCCTCAGTTTACTCATTTATAAAAAGGGAGGGTTGATAACACCTTCCTCTTTGATTTGTTTTAATTACATGAAACAAAGCATATGACTCATCCAGGACGTCTCTTAGTAGATTTAAGTCAAATATTTCATTTCT
>NW_024076038.1:644-2059 GCF_014754425.2 Oryx dammah
CACACACTGCAGATTTTCTTTGACCTTACTGATTTTTGTTTTTAATTAAATTAAATAGAGCATGCAAATACCCAGGACATGCTTAGTAGAGCTAAGTGACATTCTTAAATTTTTAACAGCATTGACATTGAGCTTTTTCCCCAAAAATTCGTATAGACAGTGCCTTTATCAAAAAATTTTATGAAGTATAGAGAAATAGGCTCACCAATACATCCTCTGTCACCTACTACTTACTTTCTTAAAGCTTCTGGGCCTCCGTTTCCTCATCTATAAAACGGGAATGTTGATAACAACTTACTTGTAGATTTTCTTTTTGTTTAAATGAAGAAGATCGTGCAAAACAGCCAGGAAATTGCTCAGAAGATCTCAGCCACTCAGTTAATTTTTTTTTTTAATAGAGAGAATTGAAATTGGGTTTTCCCCACCAATTTATCCAGACCTGGCCCTTTCCCACAAAGTTTACTAACTAGATAAATACGCTCAGCAAAAAGACTGTATTTCCCTCACTTGTAATGACAGTAATGTCTCTGTGTCTCAGCTTGCTCATCTATAAAATGGGAATGTTGATAACACCTTCGTGGTATAATTTCTTTGGAAGTAAATGAAGCAGAGCATGTAAAACACTGAGGACATGCTTAGTAGCCTTAAGTAACATACTTAATTTTTTGTTTTTTCAATAGAATTGAAATCAAGATTTTTTTGGAAACATTCTAGATAGACGATGTCCTTTCCGACAACTTTTAGCAAGTATAGATAAGTACGGATAGCAAAAGCATCTCTTTCACTTTCTAGCAATTTCATTAATGTCTCACCTTCCTGCAGTATAAACGGAAATATGGACAACAGTTTGCTCGTAGATTCTGTTTTCCCTGAAATGAAGCACACCGTGTAAAACACCAAGGATATTGCTTGGTAATCTAAGTAACATCCTGAATTTTGGCTTTTCTCTTTAACCGAGATAACTGAAATTGATTCTCTGCCCGCAACAGTCTAGATAGACAGTGCACTTTCCACAAACTTTACTGAGTGTAGATATATATGCTCTCAGAAAAAGGGATCTCTTTCACGCACTAGTAATTTCATTGATGCCTCAAGACCTCAGTTTCCTGATCTATCAAATGGGAATGTTGATACCATATTCCTTGTAGATTTTCTTTTTAATTAAATGGAGAAGAGTATGTACAAAACCCAGGACATTGCTTAGTACATCTAAGTATCACATTTAATTTTGTGATTTTTTTTAATAGAGAGAATTGAAATCTAGATTGATTTCCTCACAATCTAGACAGCCAAAACCCATTTTCATGAATTTTGCAATATGTGAATAAACACTTCAGCAAAACGCATCTCTTTCACTCACTAATAACTTCATTCATGCCTCCAGCCTGTTGGCCCATCTGTCAAATGGGAATGCT
>NW_024076039.1:0-1024 GCF_014754425.2 Oryx dammah
TCTCCAAGGCCTGGCTGGGAAATCCCAAGTGCACCTCCAGAACGGCAGAGCTCCAGCTCTGCTGAAAGCCCGATCTGACAGAGTCCCTGGTGTGAGGCTGCTCTGCCCTGGGCCACACATGCCAAGACTTGCCTCGCTGCTAATGTTCCTGCCCAGGAAGGATCATGGTGCCCCAGGCTGGGAGACCCCACTGCCGCCTTCCTGGCCTCAGCTCCTCTCCTGCCTTGCCTTTGCACCTAGGACCCAGGCGCCCTTGTGGAGGCTTTAGGGGCCGGTGGCTTTCACCCTGCCTAGGGCTCCAGCATTTAGCGCTGTGTGAGACGGAAGGGAAGCCCAACTGCAAGGCTTCTCCCACTGGGGCTTGGCAGCCAGGACTCAGCGCAGAGTGGAGAGCACCAGGCTGCCTGGGCCCCTGGGTGTGGGAGGCAGCCCCACAATGCAGAGTCTGAGACCCTGCTCACCTGCCAGTGCTTGTCAGACCGAGTTTCTCTAGGGCTCTCCTCCCCAGCACAGATGCGTGCAGGGTGGTGGGGTCTGCCCCTGCGGTTCTGAACTCCTGCCCACAGCCCCAGCTCAGGGAAGCAGCCCCGGAGCCAAGTCCTCCGAGAGGCGCGTGGCGCCCCGGCATGGAACCCGAGTGCACAGCACGCTGGAAAGCGAGCCTCCTCGGAAGAAGAGCAGCCAGCCCAGCTGCGTGCGTCTGTAAGGCCTGGCTGGGAAATCCCAAGTGCGCCTCCAGAACGGCAGAGCTCCAGCTCTGCTCAGAGGCCCAATCTGCCAGAGCCCCTGGTGTGAGGCTGCTCTGCCCTGGATGTCACTTGCCCAGACTTGCCTGGCTGCTAGTGTTCCTGCCCAGGAAGGAGCATGCTGCCCCAGGCTGGGAGACGCCACTGGCGCCTTCCTGGCCACAGCTCCTATCCTGCCTTGCCTTTGATCCTAGGGCTCAGGCGCCCTTGGGGAGGCTTTAGTGGCCGGTGGCTTTCACCCTGCCAAGGGCTCCAGCACGTAGCGCTGTGTCAGACGG
>NW_024076039.1:1034-2058 GCF_014754425.2 Oryx dammah
TCTCCAAGGCCTGGCTGGGAAATCCCAAGTGCACCTCCAGAACGGCAGAGCTCCAGCTCTGCTGAAAGCCCGATCTGACAGAGTCCCTGGTGTGAGGCTGCTCTGCCCTGGGCCACACATGCCAAGACTTGCCTCGCTGCTAATGTTCCTGCCCAGGAAGGATCATGGTGCCCCAGGCTGGGAGACCCCACTGCCGCCTTCCTGGCCTCAGCTCCTCTCCTGCCTTGCCTTTGCACCTAGGACCCAGGCGCCCTTGTGGAGGCTTTAGGGGCCGGTGGCTTTCACCCTGCCTAGGGCTCCAGCATTTAGCGCTGTGTGAGACGGAAGGGAAGCCCAACTGCAAGGCTTCTCCCACTGGGGCTTGGCAGCCAGGACTCAGCGCAGAGTGGAGAGCACCAGGCTGCCTGGGCCCCTGGGTGTGGGAGGCAGCCCCACAATGCAGAGTCTGAGACCCTGCTCACCTGCCAGTGCTTGTCAGACCGAGTTTCTCTAGGGCTCTCCTCCCCAGCACAGATGCGTGCAGGGTGGTGGGGTCTGCCCCTGCGGTTCTGAACTCCTGCCCACAGCCCCAGCTCAGGGAAGCAGCCCCGGAGCCAAGTCCTCCGAGAGGCGCGTGGCGCCCCGGCATGGAACCCGAGTGCACAGCACGCTGGAAAGCGAGCCTCCTCGGAAGAAGAGCAGCCAGCCCAGCTGCGTGCGTCTGTAAGGCCTGGCTGGGAAATCCCAAGTGCGCCTCCAGAACGGCAGAGCTCCAGCTCTGCTCAGAGGCCCAATCTGCCAGAGCCCCTGGTGTGAGGCTGCTCTGCCCTGGATGTCACTTGCCCAGACTTGCCTGGCTGCTAGTGTTCCTGCCCAGGAAGGAGCATGCTGCCCCAGGCTGGGAGACGCCACTGGCGCCTTCCTGGCCACAGCTCCTATCCTGCCTTGCCTTTGATCCTAGGGCTCAGGCGCCCTTGGGGAGGCTTTAGTGGCCGGTGGCTTTCACCCTGCCAAGGGCTCCAGCACGTAGCGCTGTGTCAGACGG
>NW_024076040.1:0-2058 GCF_014754425.2 Oryx dammah
CGCCTGGGCCCTAGTTTCAAAGGCAAGGCAGGAGAGGAGCTGAGGCCAGGAAGGCGCCAGTGGTGTCTCCCAACCTGGGGCAGCATGATCCTTCCTGGGCAGGAACACTAGGAGCGAGGCAAGTCTGGGCAAGTGTCGCCCAGGGCAGAGCAGCCTCACACCAGGGACTCTGCAAGATCAGGCCTCTGAGCAGAGCTGGAGTCTGCCGTTCTGGAGTCGCACTTGGGATTTCCCAGCCAGAACTTGCAGACGCACGGAGCGGGGCTGCCTGCTCTTTCCACGAGGAGACTCTCTTTCCAGCGTGCTGTGCACTCGGCTTTCATGCAGGGGCGCCACGCGCCTCCTGGAGGTCTTGGCTCTGAGGCCTCTTCCCTGAGCTGGCACTTTGGGCGGGAACTCAGAATCGCAGGGGCAGGCCCCAACCACTTGCATGCGTCTGTGCTAGAGAGGAGATCCCTAGGGAAACACGGTCTGTCAAGCACAGGCAGGTGAGCAGGGTCTCAGCATCTGCGTGGTGGGGCTGCATCCCCCACCCAGGGGCCTGGGAGCCTGGTGCTCTCCGTGCTGCCCTGAGTCCGGGCGGCCAAGCCCCAGAGGGAGAAGCCTTGCAGTTGAGCTTCCGTTCCGTCTGACACAGCGCTAAGTGCTGTAGCCCTTGGCAGGGTAAAGCCACCGTCCCCTAAAGCCTCTCCAAGGGCGCCTGGGCCCTAGATGCAAGGCAAGTCAGGAGAGGACCTGAGGCCAGGAAGACGCCAGTTGCGTCTCCCAGCCTGGGGCAGCATGCTCCTTCCTGGGCAGGAACACTAGCAGCCAGGCAAGTCTGGGCAAGTGTCGCCCAGGGCAGAGCAGGCTCACACCAGGGACTCTGCAAGATCGGGCCTCTGAGAAGAGCTGGAGCTCTGCCATTCTGGTGGCGCACATGGGATTTCCCAGCTAGGCCATGCAGATGCACGCAGCTGGGCTGCCTGCTCTTCCTCTGAGGAGGCTCGCTTTCAAGCGTGCTGTGCCATCGGTTTCCTTTTGGGGGCGCCACGCGCCTCCCGGAGGTCTTGGCTCCGGGGCTGCTTCCCTAGCTGGGGCTGAGGGCGGGAGCTCAGAACCGCAAGGGCAGGCCCCAACCACTTGCAAGAGACTGTGATGGGGAGGAAAGCCGTAGCCAAACTCGGTCTGTCAAGCACTGGCAGGGGAGCAGGGTCTCAGCCTCCGCGTTGTGGGGCTGACTTCCCCACCCAGGGGCCCTGGGATACTGGTGCTCTCCGTGCTGTGCCTAGCCCGGGCGGCCAAGCCCAAGCAGGAGAAACCTTGCAATTGTGCTTCACTTCCGACTGACACAGCGCTAAGTGCTGGGACCCTTGGCACGGTGAAAGCCACCGGCCCCTAAAACCTCCCAAAAGGGCGCCTGGGCTCTAGGTGCAAAGGCAAGGCAGGAGAGGAGCTGAGGCCAGGAAGGCGCCAGTGGCCTCTCACAGCCTGGGGCAGCATGCTCCTTCCTGGGCAGGAACACTAGCAGTGAGGCAACTCTTGGCAAGTCTCGCCCAGGGCAGAGCAGGCTCACAACAGAGACTCTGGCAAATGGGGCCTCTGAGCAGAACTGGAGTCACCCTTCTGGAGGCGGACTTGGGATTTCCCAGCCAGGCCTTGCAGACGCACGCAGCAGGGCTGCCTGCTCTTCCTCTGAGGAGGCTCGCTTTCCGACGTGTTGTGCACTCGGCTTCCATGCGGGGGCGCCACGCGCCTACCGGAGGTCCTGGCTCCCGGGCTGCTTCCCTGAGCTGGGGCTTTGGGTGGGAACTCAGAACAGCAGGGGCAGGCCCCAACCACTTACTTGTGTCTGTGCTGGGGAGGAAAGCCCTAGGGAAACTTGGTCTGTCAAGCACTGGCAAGCGAGCAGGGTCTCAGCCTCCAAGTTGTGTGGCTGCCTCCCCCAACCAGGGGCCATGGGAACCTGGTTATCTCCTTGCTGCGCTGAGTCTGGGCAGTCAAGCCCCAGCGGGAGAAGCCTTGCAGTTGGGCTTCTCTTCCATCTGACACAGCGCTAAGTGCTGGAGCCCTAGACAT
>NW_024076041.1:0-2058 GCF_014754425.2 Oryx dammah
GGTTCTGAGCTCCCGCCCACATCCCCAGCTCAGGGAAGCAGCCCTGGAGCCAAGACTTCCGGGAGGCGCGTGGCGCCCCCGCATGGAAGCCGAGTACACAGCACACCAGAAATCGACCCTCCTCGGAGGAAGAGCAGGCAGACCAGGTGCGTGCGTCTGCAAGGCCTGGCTGGGAAATCCCAAGTGCGCCTCCAGAACGGAGGAGCTCCAGCTCTGCTCAGAGGCCCGATCTGGCAGAATCCCTGGTGTGAGCCTGCTCTGAACAGGGCTACACTCGCCCAGTCTTGCCTCGCTGATAGTGTTCCTGCACAGGAAGGAGCATGCTGCCCCAGGCTGGGAGAAGCCCCTGGCGCCTTCCTGGCCTCAGCTCCTTTCCTGCCTTGCCTTTGCACCTAGGACCCAGGCGCCCTTGGGGAGGCTTTAGGGGCCGGTGGCTTTCACCCTGCCTAAGGCTCCAGCATTTACTGCTGTGTCAGACGGAAGTGAAGCCCAGCAGCAAGGCTTTTCCCGCTGGGTCTTGGCCGCCCGGACTCAGCGCAGCAAGGAGAGCACCAGGCTTCCAGGGCCCCTGGTTAGGGGAAGCAGCCGCACAACGCGGAGGTTGAGACCCTGCTCGCCTGCCAGTGCTTGATAGACCGAATTTCCCTAGGCCTCTCCTCCCCAGCACAGACGCGTGCAAGTGGTTGGAGCCTGCCCTTGCTGTTCTGAGTTCCCGCCCAAAGCCCCAGCTCAGGTAAGCAGCCCCGGAGCCAAGACCTCCGGGAGGCGCGTGGCGCCCCAGAATGTAAGCCCAGTGCACAGCACGCTGGAAAGCGAGCCTCCTCGGAGGAAGAGCTGGCAACCCAGGTGCGTGCGTCTGCAAGGCCTGGCTGGGAAATCCCAAGTGCGCCTCCAGAACTGCAGGGCTCCAGCTCTGCTCAGAAGCCCGATCTGGCAGAGTCCCTGGTGAGAGGCTGCTCTGCCCTGGGCGACACTTGCCCAGACTTCCCTCGCTGCTAGTGTTCCTGCCCAGGAAGGAGCATGCTGCTCCAGGCTGGGAGACGCCACTGGGGCCTTCCTGGCCTCAGCTCCTCTCCTGCCTTGCCTTTGCACCTAGGGCCCAGGCGCCCTTGGGGACACTTTAGGGACCGGTGTCTTTCACCCTGCGAAGGGATCCAGCACTTAGCGCTGTGTCAAACGAAAGGGAAGCCCAACTGCAAGGCTTCTCCTGCTGGGGCTTGGCCGGCCGGACTCAGGGCAGCACGGAGAGCACCAGGCACCCAGGATCTAAGGATGGTGGAGGAAGCCACACAACGCGGAAGCTGAGACCCTGCTCGCCTGACAGTGCTTGACTGACCGAGTTTCCCTACGGCTCTCCTCCCCAGCACAGACGCTTGCAAGTGGTTGGGGCCTGCCCCTGCGGTTCTGAGCTCCCACCCGCAACCCAGCTCAGGGAAGCAGCCCCGGAGCCAAGACCTCCGGGATGCGCATGGCCCCCCGCATGGAAGCCGAGTGCACAACACGCCTTAAAGCGAGCCTCCTCGGAGGAAGAGCAGGCAGCCCTGCTGCGTGCGTCTGTATGGCCTGGCTGGGAAATCTCATGTGTGCCTCCAGAACGGCAGAGCTCCAGCTCTGCTCAGAGGCCCTTTCTTGCAGAGTCCCTGGTGTGAGCCTGCTCTGCCCTGGGCGACACTTGCCCAGACTTGCCTCGCTGCTAGTGTTCCTGCCCAGGAAGGAGCATGCTGCCCCAGGCTGGGAGACGCAACTGGCGCCTTCCTGGCCTCAGATCCTCTCCTGCCTTGCCTTTGCACCGAGGGCCCAGGCGCCCTTGGAGAGGCTTTAGGGGACGGTGGCTTTCACCCTGCCAAGGGCTCCAGCACTTAGCGCTGTGTCAGACGGAAGGGAAGCTCACCTGCCAGGCTTCTCCCTCTGGGGCTTCGCCGCCCGGACTCAGGGCAGCACGGAGAGCACCAGGCTCCCAGGACCCTGGGTGGGGGAGGCAGCCCCACCACGCAGATGCTGAGACCCTGCACGCCTGCCTGTGCTTGACAGACCGTGTTTCCCTAGGGATCTCCTCTC
>NW_024076042.1:0-2057 GCF_014754425.2 Oryx dammah
CAACAACAAAGACAGGCTTGAAAATTAAGTAGGGAAGGGCTTGGCTGGGCCACCCAGGAGCCCTAAACTTGTAGAACCCTTTTTGGTCTCATTGGCAAAGAGAAAGGTTTGATCAAGACCCCCAGCCAAATTTTGTAAGTCTAATAGAGCAGCTTCTGCTGAGAGGGAGGAGCTAGAGACCTTTAATAACCTCTCCTGGTGTATAAATGATGGGCAACTCTCATAACCAATTCTAACTCTGTGAGCTCATAAGAGGCTGGGACTTCATGGCAGGTCTGCTGAGTTTCTCCACTGGATGAAGCTTAGCAAGTGAACTCTCAGTGTCTGGACCAAGCAGACTTCTTGCAGGAATTCTGCAAGTGCCTCCTATTCCCTTCCTTTATTGCAACACGGATAATTTCTTATCTGAGAAGGGAGTATAGATCCCAGTGTAACTTGTTTAATAGTTTCAGTAGATTCATTCCAGCTTTTCCTAAGAGTGAGGCAGAAAAATCCCTGATTGCATGGGAGCATCGGGGGCCTTGAGGCTCACAAAGGGGGACTTGATGGTGGGTCCCCCAGATTGCTCTGACGCATTGATGACCTAGCTGTAGGAAGAGCCTAGCCCAGGACCTGACACCCAGTTGGTGGGTTTGTTTAGTAATTATTCTTGTCCTGGTTTGGGCTTCTCTCTGAGGCTCAGGTTAGAGTGAAGACACTGATTTCTAGAACCAGCCAAGCCTTAGTTCAAATCTCCATTCCTCCACGGGTAAAATGTGTAACCTCGGGCAAATCACTTCCCCTCTCTGTGCCTCAGTTTCTTCATCTGTAAAACAGGGATAATAGTACCTCCCTGAAAGGGCTGAGGAGAAGATTAGAGGAGAGGTTAGCCTTCCCGGTGGCTCAGAGGGTAAAGCGTCTGCCTGCAATGCAGGAGACCCAGGTTTGATCTCTGGGTTGGGAAGATCCCTGGAGAAGGAAATGGCAACCCATTCCGGTATTCTTGCCTGGAAAATCCCATGGACAGAGAAGCCTGGTCGACTAATGTCCACTGGGTCACAAAGAGTCGGACACAGCTGAGCAACTTCACTTTAGAGGATTAAAGGCGTGGATCCCGGACCATGCTTAGGAAACATTAAACACGGCAGGAGACGGTAAGCAGTAGCCGTTTTTGTAGCTGAGCAGACCTGGGTGTGAATCCGCCACCAGCACTAACTGCTGTGTGACTTTGGGTGGATGCCTTGACCTCTCTGAGGGTCTAACTTCTGTCCAGAAATGGGATTGATAACAGTCCCTGCATCCAAGGACGGTGGTGAGCCTCCTGTCAGCAGGGTTTTGTGAGTGAAGCTGCTTAAAAACCCCAGCCCTGAGCCCTGGCAAACAGCAGGCAGCGGAGATGTAAGGGAAGCCCCGAGTGGCAGCGGCCCCCCGCTGTCCTACTCGAGGCAGGCCGGGCCCTTCCCCTGCTGCCCCGCCCCAGCTGTGACGCCCACACCCCTGCCTGTCTGAGGGGCAGGAAGGAAGTGAGGAGGGCAGCCGGCAGCTTCCCCTTTTCTGCCCCTGCTCCAGGCTCCTAGTTCCTTCCCCGTCAGTGCCTCGGAGGAGGGGAGGCAACATCATGGCCCCCCGCGCGGCCACCATCCGCCAGACCTGCTGCTGCTTCAATGTGCGCATCGCTACCACCGCTCTGGCCATCTACCATGTGGTGAGTGTGCAGGAGGCCCGGGCACTGTGTGTGTGTGTGTGTGTGTGAGACAGAGAGGGAGAGAGCCCCACCCCCCATCTACTGAACGCCCTTGAATGGGAGGATCGTTGCTCACCACCTCTTCGTAGAACCCCCGTCCCTCCTTTCCATGCTCTGGGCCTTGGGGTCCCTCTCTGTCCAAAATGCCTGCCGGGGGTGAGGTTTGGGGGCAGGTGGAGCTCTACGGCAGTGGCAGGAGTGGAAGGAGGGGGTCCTTGTTCTAAGCGAATATAGCTCCCATTCTCTCCGAGGCTCAGTTTCTGCCTCTGTGAAATGGGACATTCAGCTCCACAAGCTCATTCAGGTGCAAACAGCTCCAGATGTGAAAGTGCTT
>NW_024076043.1:0-2056 GCF_014754425.2 Oryx dammah
TTCTCTTTAATGGCACCTGATGCCCCTTCTTACCTCCTGGAGCCGCAGTCAGGATGGACTTCAGTACATCCTGTTGGGACTTAGAAATCCATGACCAGAGCCAGTTGGGGAGCATGTTCTTCTGCACTGACACACTTCAAAATTTGGAGCTGGAGCCTCCCAGACTGTGGAAAGAGAAGGGGGAGAGGATAACAAAACTGCTGGTCTTATCAAAAGGAGCCAGAAAAAAGAAAAGGGACACACCCAGTGGGCCACCCCTATCCCCACTCAGAGTCCCTCCCCTGGGCCTGCTGGCTCCTTGCCCCGTCCTCTGGCATTTCCGCCCTTCTCTCATCCATTTTTCCTGATAAATTTTTAATCCATCCATTCTGTCTGGTCATCAACCTGAACAGAGATTTTTTTTTTTTTTTGCCAGTAATATGGTCTCTTTGAGGGGGTTCCCTGGTAGCTCAGCTGGTAAAGAATCCACTTGCAATATGGGAGACCTGGGTTCGATCCCTGGATTGGGAAGATCCCCTGGAGAAGGAAATGGCTACTCACTCCAGTATTCTGGCCTGGAGAATTCCATGGACCATATAGTCCATGGGATCGCAGAGAGTCAGACACAACTGAGAGGCTTTCACTTTCACTATGGTCCCTTTGTACCTTACTGAAGTTAGCCCTAGATGAATCTAGGAAGCAGGGGATCTAGGGTAGGGACTGGAGGTTGAAGAAAGGGGATGGGGAACATTTTGGTCATGCAACGAGATTCTCTAGAAGGGCTCTGATAGCATCATTGTCATTCTCACATCGGCTCCTGTCTGCTTGATGACCATTGGCAATATTTATTGAGCATCTACTCTGTGCCAGGTCCTAAGGATGCATTGGTAAGCAAAACAGAGCCCATGCCCTTCTATGGAATTTTTAGTATGGAGATGAGACAGACTATAAACAAGTGTTAAGCAAATAAATATATAATTACATACTTTGTAAATTCTATGAAGAAATGGATCATGGTGCTGGAACAGAGAAGCCTGTGAGGACAATGGGATGTGTTTTAGATGAGGTGGTTGGGAAAAGCCACTTTGATGTGATCTTATATTTTTAATGATATTTATTTATTTGGCTATGCCAGGTCTTAGTTGCAGCATGCAGGATCTAGTTCCCTGACCAGAGATCGAACCTGGGCCCCCTGCACTGAGAGCATGGAATCTTAACCACTGGACCACCAGGGAAGTCCCTGAAGTGATCATATTTAAGCTGAGATTTGGGGGAGGAGAAAGAACCAGTGGGGACAATTTGGCACAAGGAGTTTTCTGTGGGGTTGGAAAGTAACATATGCCAAGACTCTGAGGAAGGAAAAGCCTGGTGCTAGAGAGGGCAAGCTGCAGTGAGAGTAGAGGCGCACGGTCCCTGTGAAACTGGAGACAGAAGCAGGGCCTTGGAGGGCAGTGGGCTCATCCAGGAAGGTGGCGGTCAACTGATGCTTTAGAGACCAGACAGTGGGTGAGGGGGGACCAGTGAGGCGTTTTAGGGGGAGTCGAGGTGGGAGGACTAGCATGATGGCGGTGGAGATGGAGAGTGGGAACCAGATCTGAGATGTATGTTGGAGAAGAGCAGACAGAGTGGAATGATGGTGCCATGTGGGGAGAGACAGAGCAAGGCTCCCAGACCCAAAGGATGGCACTGAGGGACTCTGGCTTGAGCAGTTAGGTAAGGAAGGGAAGAGAGGTTTGCAGGGGAAAACATTCAAGGTCTCTGTTTTAGATAGGAACCCGCCTGCCAATGAAGGAAACATAAGAGACGTGGGTTCGATCCCTGGGTCGGGAAGATCCTCTGGAAGAGGGCATGGCAATGTACTCCAGTCTTCTTGCCTGGAGAATCTCATGGACAGAAGAGCCTGGCCACTACAGTCCACAGCGCCGCTATAAATTAACATGGAGGAGACTGTGAACACAGATCCTCCCCAAATACCTCCTAGCCAGCAGCAAATATGGACCATTTGTCCTCCCACCCACACCTGATTCCTACTTTCATTTCTCCCCTTCTCTTTAATGGCACCTGATGCCCCTTCTTA
>NW_024076044.1:0-1666 GCF_014754425.2 Oryx dammah
AAAAAGAGAAAAGAAAAAAGGGAAGAGGAATTAAAAAAAAAAAAAAAGGAGAACGCCACAGAACTGCAAAAGCCCAACATAGAGGCAAGGTTTATAGCGACAATAAAAAGTGTGATTGAGGAAAAAAAAAAAAACTCAAAAGCTTAATTAGACTTCATAGTGGCAATAAAACCGACAACTGCAACAGAAGGAGTAAAAAAAGAGAAAAGAAAATAAGAATGCAAAAGAAACTACAGAACAAGTCAAAACATAAGAATAATAAATGTTTTTCTTGAGTCACTGTTGTCAGGATCCTTCCCTCGCTGGGAGTCACAGTCCATGTCACCTCCCTAGGATGCCCTCCAACACCATACTGATCTTTGGACCTACTATTGGGTCAGCTCAGATTCTAATCTGGTCCTACTCCTGTGTATTCTTGCCTCCAATGTCCATAGCTATCAGAACTAGTGCATGTTTTTTTGTGGGAAGGCTCAATATCCTTTTATATATTCTGTAGACACAGAGTCTGCCTAGTTGATTGTGCAGGCTTAATCTGCAGCTTGTACAGTTGGTGGCAAGGTTTTGGGTCTTCTTCCTTTGCTGCACTACCCCTGAGTTTCGATTGTGATTTTATTTCCACCTCTGCACGTGGGCCGTCCACTGGGGTTTGCTCCTGAGGCTGCCCTGGAGCACTTGGGCCTGCCCCAGTGAGGGCCAGGGTCAGAGGTGGTGCAGCTCCTTGGGTCACAGAGGTTCTGGCAGCACCAGGTACTCAAGGAAATGGGCCATGAAGGCAGTAGGAAATATAGTGCTCTAGAAGGGTATGGCAACCAGTATTTGCCGACATACTCCAGTATTCTTGCCGGAGAACCTCCCTGATAGAGATGCCGGGCAGGCCACAGTCCGCAGAGTCACAAAGAGTTGGACATGACCAAAGCGACCCCACAGCAACATTTTTTTGCCTGTGGCAGCTCTGCCCCTGTGAGGGTTGAGTGTGAAGATGGTGTAGCTGCTTGGGTCATGAGGACCCTGGAGGTACTGAAAGGTTGTCATTGAATCACACAAAGATGCTGGGATTCTTGGCCCCCGGAGGAGAATTCAATCCGGGGCCAGAAACGAGGCTTGATCACTCAGAGCTTTTGTGTAATAAAGTTTTATTAAAGTATAAAGGAAATAGAGAAAGCTTCTGACATAGGCATCAGAAGGGGGCAGAAAGAGTACCCCCCTGCTAGTCTTCAGATGGATGTTATATAGTCACTAGCAGTCTGTTAATGAAAGAAAGGAATGTCTTAAAACTCAGAATGACACCAGGTCCCTCACCCATAAGATGCATTTTGGGATAATCTTGGCACCAAATGGTTCATCCTGGGCCATAAAATGATTAACTCGAATCTTGAAGAAGGGCAGATCACCGTACAAATAGTTCCATTTACATAGATTAGAGGAACAGTATCTGAGTATAACATACTGGTTTGTCAAGTAGGTTCTGAGCCGAGAGGCGGAACCAACTTGAAGACAGAGTTTGGGGTAAATGCATAGTACTTTCGGAGAAGGCAATGGCACCCCACTCCAGTACTCCTGCCTGGAAAATCCCATGGACGGAGAAGCCTAGAAGGCTGCAGTCCATGGGGTCGCTGAGGGTCGGACACGACTGAGCAACTTCACTTTCACTTTTCACTTTCATGCA
>NW_024076044.1:1766-2055 GCF_014754425.2 Oryx dammah
GGGACAGGGAGCCTGGTGGGCTGCCGTCTATGGGGTCACACAGAGTCAGAAATGGCTGAAGTGACTTAGCAGCAGCAGCAGCAGCATAGTACATTAGCATAGCTTAAGACAAACATTTCCATAAGAAAAAGGCATTGGTTATCTCTAGGTATGAGAATGGTTAACTTCAGGTGAAACCAGGTGTCATTATGCCAACACAGTATTTTAAGAGAAACCTCCTTTTAAATTTGTATAGAGAAGGAAAAAATATCACTAGTATGTTTCCGCCTGCCCCTTAAGAGAGATAAAA
>NW_024076045.1:0-2055 GCF_014754425.2 Oryx dammah
TTCTCTTTAATGGCACCTGATGCCCCTTCTTACCTCCTGGAGCCGCAGTCAGGATGGACTTCAGTACATCCTGTTGGGACTTAGAAATCCATGACCAGAGCCAGTTGGGGAGCATGTTCTTCTGCACTGACACACTTCAAAATTTGGAGCTGGAGCCTCCCAGACTGTGGAAAGAGAAGGGGGAGAGGATAACAAAACTGCTGGTCTTATCAAAAGGAGCCAGAAAAAAGAAAAGGGACACACCCAGTGGGCCACCCCTATCCCCACTCAGAGTCCCTCCCCTGGGCCTGCTGGCTCCCTGCCCCGTCCTCTGGCATTTCCGCCCTTCTCTCATCCATTTTTCCTGATAAATTTTTAATCCATCCATTCTGTCTGGTCATCAACCTGAACAGAGATTTTTTTTTTTTTTTGCCAGTAATATGGTCTCTTTGAGGGGGTTCCCTGGTAGCTCAGCTGGTAAAGAATCCACTTGCAATATGGGAGACCTGGGTTCGATCCCTGGATTGGGAAGATCCCCTGGAGAAGGAAATGGCTACTCACTCCAGTATTCTGGCCTGGAGAATTCCATGGACCATATAGTCCATGGGATCGCAGAGAGTCAGACACAACTGAGAGGCTTTCACTTTCACTATGGTCCCTTTGTACCTTACTGAAGTTAGCCCTAGATGAATCTAGGAAGCAGGGGATCTAGGGTAGGGACTGGAGGTTGAAGAAAGGGGATGGGGAACATTTTGGTCATGCAACGAGATTCTCTAGAAGGGCTCTGATAGCATCATTGTCATTCTCACATCGGCTCCTGTCTGCTTGATGACCACTGGCAATATTTATTGAGCATCTACTCTGTGCCAGGTCCTAAGGATGCATTGGTAAGCAAAACAGAGCCCATGCCCTTCTATGGAATTTTTAGTATGGAGATGAGACAGACTATAAACAAGTGTTAAGCAAATAAATATATAATTACATACTTTGTAAATTCTATGAAGAAATGGATCATGGTGCTGGAACAGAGAAGCCTGTGAGGACAATGGGATGTGTTTTAGATGAGGTGGTTGGGAAAAGCCACTTTGATGTGATCTTATATTTTTAATGATATTTATTTATTTGGCTATGCCAGGTCTTAGTTGCAGCATGCAGGATCTAGTTCCCTGACCAGAGATCGAACCTGGGCCCCCTGCACTGAGAGCATGGAATCTCTCTCATGGACCACCAGGGAAGTCCCTGAAGTGATCATATTTAAGCTGAGATTTGGGGGAGGAGAAAGAACCAGTGGGGACAATTTGGCACAAGGAGTTTTCTGTGGGGTTGGAAAGTAACATATGCCAAGACTCTGAGGAAGGAAAAGCCTGGTGCTAGAGAGGGCAAGCTGCAGTGAGAGTAGAGGCGCACGGTCCCTGTGAAACTGGAGACAGAAGCAGGGCCTTGGAGGGCAGTGGGCTCATCCAGGAAGGTGGCGGTCAACTGATGCTTTAGAGACCAGACAGTGGGTGAGGGGGGACCAGTGAGGCGTTTTAGGGGGAGTCGAGGTGGGAGGACTAGCATGATGGCGGTGGAGATGGAGAGTGGGAACCAGATCTGAGATGTATGTTGGAGAAGAGCAGACAGAGTGGAATGATGGTGCCATGTGGGGAGAGACAGAGCAAGGCTCCCAGACCCAAAGGATGGCACTGAGGGACTCTGGCTTGAGCAGTTAGGTAAGGAAGGGAAGAGAGGTTTGCAGGGGAAAACATTCAAGGTCTCTGTTTTAGATAGGAACCCGCCTGCCAATGAAGGAAACATAAGAGACGTGGGTTCGATCCCTGGGTCGGGAAGATCCTCTGGAAGAGGGCATGGCAATGTACTCCAGTCTTCTTGCCTGGAGAATCTCATGGACAGAAGAGCCTGGCCACTACAGTCCACAGCGCCGCTATAAATTAACATGGAGGAGACTGTGAACACAGATCCTCCCCAAATACCTCCTAGCCAGCAGCAAATATGGACCATTTGTCCTCCCACCCACACCTGATTCCTACTTTCATTTCTCCCCTTCTCTTTAATGGCACCTGATGCCCCTTCTTA
>NW_024076047.1:0-2053 GCF_014754425.2 Oryx dammah
TCTCCCCTCCAGGCGAGATGAGGCCCTTTTCCGCTGAGGCGTCTCGATTCAAATCACACCTTCCCTCTTGAACTTCGAAAGGGTCCTTCACACCCTTGCTGCACCTCAAGAAGTTCCCCGACATACCCGCCTCCACTCGAGAGGAACACCGAGGGTCCCGCCCACATCAAGTGGAGCCACGTTTCCTCCTCAAAGCTCGAGATTAGGGTTCCTTTCCCTGCTTCGTTGGGAAAGGTTTCACGGATTTGCTGTCGCATCTCGGAGCCGGCGCTCTCCACAGAATGTCGAGAGGAACTCCAGGGGTCGTGCCACCATTCCCAATGTGCACAAAATGTCTCAGTCCACTCCAGAAGAATCTGATTTCCCTGCACTTCCTCGACATGCACGCCGAGGATCGACTCACACCACAGTGGCATGTGTGACAGCCCTGTCACAAAGCCTCGTGGGAAAGCCTCCAAAGAATGCCACAAATCCCTGTATCAAGGCGCCAGGAAGCCTGCCACGGCTGCTGCGGCTCGTGAGGAAAGCGGACGTGCATGTCCCCACTCGAGACGAGGACTGACTCCCCTGTGGAGCCCCCAGAAGTACTCCAAGATCCATGTCAGCACTGGAGTGGAATCCTCAGGTTCCGTCATAGACTCCACACGAGGTCTTAGGCCTCGGCACCGACTGCAGAGGAATCCCGACAGGCCCCTCGCAACTCGCATGGAGACTGGCCTGTCCTGAGGCCACAAGGGAGGGTCCCAGAGGTCCCCGTCGTAGCTCGAGAAGGTCCCGCCGCAACTCGAGAAAATCCAGGAGGTTCTCCCCTCCAGGCAAGATGAGGCCCTTTTCCGCGGAGGCGTCTCGAGGCAAATCACCCCTTCACTCTTGAACTTCGAAAGGGTCTTTCCCACCCTTGCTGCAACTCAAGAAGCTCCCCGACATACCCGCCTCCACTCGAGAGGAACACCGAGGGTCCCGCCCACATAAAGAGGAGTCCCGTTTCCTCCTCAAAGCTCGAGATGAGGGTTCCTTTCCCTGCTTCGTCGGGAAAGCATTCCCGGCTTTGCTGTCGCATCTCGGAGGCGGCGCTCTCCACAGGAAAGTCGAGAGGAACTCCAGGGGTCGTGCCACCATTTCCAATGTGCACAAAATGTCTCAGTCCACTCCAGAAGAACCTGATTTCCCTGCACTTCCTCGACATGCACGCCGAGGATCGACTCACACCACAGTGGCACGTGTGACAGCCCTTTCGCAAAGCCTCGTGGAAAAGCCTCCAAAGAATGCCACAGATCCCTGTATCAAGGCGCCGGGAAGCCTGCCACGGCTGCTCCAGCTCGTGAGGAAAGCGGACGTGCATGTCCCCACTCGAGACGAGGACTGACTCCCCAGTGGAGCCCCCAGAAGGACCCCAAGATCCATGTCAGCACTGAAGAGGAATCCTCAGATTCCGTCAAAGACTCCACATGAGGTCTTAGGCCCCGGCACCGACTGCAGAGGAATCCAGACAGGCCCCTCGCAACTCGCAAGGAGACTGGTCTTTCCTGAGGAAACAAGGGAGGGTCCCAGAGGTTCCCGTTATAACTCTTGAAGGTCCCGCCGCAACTCGAGAAAATCCAAGAGGTTCTTCCCTGGCGAGATGAGGCCCTTTTCCGCTGAGGCGTCTCGAGGCAAATCACCCCTTCCCTCTTGAACTTCGAAAGGGTCCTTCCCACCCTTGCTGCAACTCAAGAAGCTCCCCGACATACCCGCCTCCACTCGGGAGGAACACAGAGGGTCCCGCCCACATCAAGAGGAGCCTGTTTCCTCCTCAAAGCTCGAGATGAGGGTTCCTTTCCCTGCTTCGTCGGGAAGGATTCCCAGCTTTGCTGTCGCATCTCGGAGGCAGCGCTCTCAACAGGAATGTCGAGAGGAGCTCCAGGGGTCGTGCCACCATTTCCAATGTGCACAAAATGTCTCAGTCCACTCCAGAAGAACCTCATTTCCCTGCACTTCCTTGACATGCACGCCGAATTCGACTCACACCACAGTGGCACGTGTGACAGCCCTGTCGCAAAGCCTCGTGGGAAAG
>NW_024076048.1:0-2052 GCF_014754425.2 Oryx dammah
GGACAGAAATGGTATGGACCTAACAGAAGCAGAAGATATTAAGAAGAAATGGCAAGAATACACAGAAGAACTGTACAGAAAAGATCTTCATGACCAAGATAATCATGATGGTGTGATCACTCACCTAGAGCCAGACATCCTGGAATGTGAAATCAAGCGGGCTTTAGAAAGCATCATGACGAACGAAGCTAGTGGAGGTGATGGAATTCCAGTTGAGCTATTTCAAATCCTGAAAAATGATGCTGTGAAAGTGCTGCACTCAATATGCCAGCAAATTTGGACAACTCAGCAGTGGCCACAGGATTGTAAAAGGTCAGTTTTCATTCAAATCCCAAAGAAAGGCAATGCCAAAGAATGCTCAAACTACCACACAATTGCGCTTATCTCACATGCTAGTAACTTCAGTTCAGTTCGGTCGCTCAGTCGTGTCCGACTCTCTGCGACCCCATGAATCACAGCACACAGGCCTCCCTGTCCATCACCATCTCCCGGAATTCACTCAGACTCACGTCCATCGAGTCCGTGATGCCATCCAGCCATCTCATCCTCGGTCGTCCCCTTCTCCTCCTGCTCCCAATCCCTCCCAGCATCAGAGTCTTTTCCAATGAGCCAACTCTTCGCATGAGGTGGCCAAAGTACTGGAGTTTCAGCTTTAGCATCAGTCCTTCCAAAGAAATCCCAGGGCTGATCTCCTTCAGAATGGACTGGTTGGATCTCTTTGCAGTCCAAGGGACTCTCAAGAGTCTTCTACAACACCACAGTTCAAAAGCTGCAATTCTTTGGCACTCAGCTTTCTTCACAGTCCAACTCTCACATCCATACATGACCACTGGAAAAACCATAGCCTTGACTAGAGGGACCTTAGTCGGCAAAGTAATGTCTCTGCTTTTGAATATGCTATCTAGGTTGGTCATAACTTTTCTTCCCAGGAGTAAGCGTCTTTTAATTTCATGGCTGCAATTACCATCTGCAGTGATTTTGGAGCCCCAAAATATAAAGTCTGACACTGTTTCTACTGTTTACCCATCTATTTCCCATGAAGTCATGGGACCGGATGCCATGATCTTCGTTTTCTGAATGTTGAGCTTTAAGCCAACTTTTTCGCTCTCCTCTTTCACTTTCATCAAGAGGCTTTTTAGTTCCTCTTCACTTTCTGCCATAAGGGTGGTGTCATCTGCATATCTGAGGTTATTGATATATCTCTCGGCAATCTTGATTCCAGCTTGTGTTTCTTACAGCCCAGCGTTTCTCATGATGTACTCTGCATAGAAGTTAAATAAGCAGGGTGACAATATACAGCCTTGATGTACTCCTTTTCCTATTTGGAACCAGTCTGTTGTTCCATGTCCACTTCTAACTGTTGCTTCCTGGCCTGCATACAGATTTCTCAAGAGGCAGGTTAGGTGGTCTGGTATTCCCATCTCTTGCAGAATTTTCCACAGTTTATTGTGATCCACACAGTCAAAGACTTTGGCATAGTCAATAAAGCAGAAATAGATGTTTTTTTGGAACTCTCTTGCTTTTTCCATGATGCAGCTGATGTTGGCAATTTGATCTCTGGTTCCTCTGCCTTTTCTAAAACCAGCTTGAACATCAGGGAGTTCACAGTTCACCTATTGCTGAAGTCTGGCATGGAGAATTTTGAGCATTACTTTACTAGCATGTGAGATGAGTGCAATTGTGCGGTAGTTTGAGCATTCTTTGGCATTGCCTTTCTTTGGGATTGGAATGAAAACTGACCTTTTACAATCCTGTGGCCACTGCTGAGTTGTCCAAATTTGCTGGCATATTGAGTGCAGCACTTTCACAGCATCATCTTTCAGGATTTGAAACAGCTCAACTGGAATTCCATCACCTCCACTAGCTTTGTTTGTAGTGATGCTTTCTAAGGCCCACTTGACTTCACATTCCAAGATGTCTAGCTCTAGATCAGTGATCACATCATCATGATTATCTGGGTCATGAAGATCTTTTCTGTACAGTTCTTTTGTGTATTCTTGCCACCTCTTCTTAATATCTTCTGCTTCTGTTAGGTCCATACCATTTCTGTCC
>NW_024076049.1:0-2052 GCF_014754425.2 Oryx dammah
GAAGAAAGGAAAATAACATAAAAAAGATTCTGTCTATACATACCACACACTATTACTCATGTAAAAAAGGAACAAAGTTCTTTTTAAAAATATTATTTTAAAAGGAGGAGAATTCAGACACACGCTACAGCCTGGACGCGCCTTGAAGACATTGTGTTCAGTGAAATAAAACAGTCACGAAAAACTTATTGTATTTTCTCTGTTTATTAGGTTTGCAGATTAGGCAAATCGATCAAGACAGAAAGCAGGGTGGTGGTTGTCAGGGGCTGTGGGAGGGGGAGGCAAGTTCCGGTCCAGTGGAGTCTCAGGTTTCAGGAAGAGAGAATATGGAGATGCATGGTGGTGATGGCTGCACAATAGATGAATGGATCTGATACCACTCACCTGTACACTTAAAAATGGTTAAGTGGTCAATTTTACGTTGTGTATATTTCACCATAAGAAGGAAAAAAGAAAGGAAAAAAACCCCATCACAAAGGACAAATACTGTATGATTCCACTCATATGAGGTCCTGAGAGGAGGCAATTTCATAAAAATCAGGGGTACACTGGTGCTTGCCAGGGGTGGAGAGGAGAGAGAATGAGGTATTAGTACATAATTGGGACATAGTTTCATTTTTGATGTAAAACAATCTGTGGATGGATGGTGATGCTGATTGTACAATGATGTGAGTGTCCTTAATACCACTGAACTGTACACTTAAAAGTGGGTAAGATGGTAAACTTGATGATTTTCAAAAATTAAAACAAATTGTTGAAAAGCTGAACCTTTGTGGGAAAACATAGCAGCACCTGAACACTTTACAGTCTGTAAAACACTTTCACACTCAACATCGTGCAAGCTACCACAGGCCTGTGATGGGAACATTTACTGTCTCAATGTCACCTGGGAAAACTAAGGCTCAGACTTGCCCCCAAATGGGGAAACTGGCAGGTCGGTCTGTTTTCTGGACTATGCCATTTCCTTAGAGGAAGAGAAATCCTTCATCCTTCCAGTAGTCTAAAAAATGTACTTTCCTTCCATAAATGCTCCCTGTTAGCTTGAGATGAGTCATAAACATCAATTATGTCTTGTCCAAAGAAGCGAGCTCAGAGGCCTGATTCCCTAGGGGCCATGGAGAGTTGAGTCTGACGGGGCCGATGGGGGCCCTCTGTGACTGGCATCAAGTGTCAACTCACTTCTGGAACAGCCCTACCTCAGGGGGAAACCTGCCTGAACTCTTCCTACAGAGACTCTGGGACCCACTCTGCTGTGTCCACATCTCTCTGTCTTCCATGAGTGGGGAGAGAATTTGGCATCATGCAGCCCTCCTTGATGGGGATAAAATGGAAGCAGTGACAGACTTCATTTTCTTGGGCTCCAAAATCACTGTGGATGGACCGCAGCCATGAAATTAAAAGACATTTTCTTCCTGGAAGAAAAGTTATGACCAACCTAGACAGTGTATTAAAAATCAGAGACATCACTTTGCTGACAAAGTCCCCTGTAGACAAAGCTATGATTTTTCCAGTAGTCATGTTTGGATGTAAGAGTTGGACCGTAAAGCAGGCTGAGCGCTGAAGTATCGATGCTTCTGAACTGTGGTGTTGGAGAAGACTCTTGAGAGTCCCTTGAACAGCAAGGAGATCCAACCAGTCCACCCTAAAGGAAATCAGTTGGGAATTTTCATTGGAAGGACGGATGCTGAAGCTGAAACTTCAATAGTTTGGCCACCTGATGCGAAGAGCTGACTCATTTGAAAAGACCCCGATTTTGGGAAAGATTGATGAGCTGGTTGGATGGCATCATCGACTCAATGGACATGAGTCTGGGTAAACTCTGGGAGTTGGTGATGGACAGGGAGGCCTGGCGTGCTGTAGTCCATGGGGTCACAAAGACTGAACGACTAACTGAACTGAACTGAAGAACTTATAAGAAATTTCAAAAGGATAAATATGTAGATAGATACACATATAATGGAATCACTTTGCTATTCACTTGAAGCTAGTACAATATTGTAAATCAAGGGCGATAGAGGAGCCCCTGCTACTTGTGCAGGATCTCTACAATCC
>NW_024076050.1:0-2052 GCF_014754425.2 Oryx dammah
TAGCTCACCCTTTTCCCTCACCTGATTCTCCCAAATGCTATTCCCCACGGTTCTGGCCACGCCACAGTCTCCTGATGATGGCTCACTTCTGCCATGACTTTTGCTAGTATCAGCATAATCATACATTGTCAAGAAACTCCTAAATCTCGGAAGTCAGGTCCATATTGTCTGTGCTTGAAACCCCATAGCAACTGCAGCCGCATGTCTCCATCTACATATTGCTAGATCTGACACTCCAGTTGAGCAAAACAAAGCTAATTCTCTCTCTTATTGGCCTTGAACACCCTGGCTCAGGTCCTCAGCATTTCACTTCTGCAGCTTTACACCTGCCTCATTGCCTCCCTACCCCTAATTTCCCTGCTCTTGGATCCATGTCCTCCACCTGGCTATACATCATTATAGAAACATCAGAGCTGGTCAGGCCACTCCTCTGTTCAGAATCCTCTGATGAGTCACATCTTCTACCACATGAATCTACATCTTGGACAGAAGGGGAAAATTCCCTGCTCACCCTGCTTCCTTGGACTTTTCCAGCTTCGGCTCCTGCTTCCAACTAAATGCACAAGATACTCCAAAAGCAAACAACAGCTCAAGGGCCCTTCAACAGCCCCATGGCCTCTCAAACACCAATGATTCTGAAAACGCTAGTCACTCATGCTAGACAGGCATCTTTCTGCCCTTGTTACTTGCTGAACTCTACACACAGCTTTTGAAATTCAACGAAAATGTCTCCAACTTGGAGAATCAGCTCTGTGCCATCATTAGAGGTAGAAGCTCCTACATTTTGTGCCCCGGGCCCCTTGTTTATGTTGCTGTCACAGGTGATACCACATTGCAATCCTGCACTTATGTCTCCATCCCATTCAGTCTGATTTCCTTAAAATGACTGTCAGCTTTGCATGTCTAATATTGAGCACTTTGTGGGTACTCTATCATGTATTTTTATGGAATCAGTGCTTGCAAGGGTACATGCAAGTGAGCACAAATGAACACGATAAGGCTCCATGGAAGCCAATGTATGGGGCGACACATCCCACCCCACTCCCAGGGCCCACACCTGCATTATCCTTAGAATCGTAACCTAAGGGCTCTTTCAGGAGGACACAGTTGCCTCAGTTTGACTGACAAATGGGCAAACATATTTGAGGAGGGAAATGAAGACGTCCTTCAGGGTCACATTTCTTAGACTGACAGGCGTGAAAGGAAGAAGGCCTAAGTGAATGTTCTCCCTCCATACTTCTGACATCCTCTTCTTCTTGCCCCTCCAGTCACAAAATACCCATCAAAGACAGTCTCCAGCCTATGCACCTATGGTGTTCTCTTCTACAAGACTGGAAAAACAACAAAACCCTAAAGCTTCTAGAATTTACTAAGAATATTTGAGAATGTCTTTGTGACCTCAACAAACAGGAATACTTTTTAAACACAACATAAAAATGCTAATCATCTATGAGAATATACATAAATTGAACTTCAATACAGTATATTATGTTCAGTGGTCAGAAGGTATAAACTTTCAGTTCTTTTTTCTTGTTCATGCCACACATGTTACAGATCTCAGTTCCCCAACTAGGGATCCAGCTGGGCCCCCTACAGTGGGAAATTGATCTTCAAAGCATCAGGAATATAAATATGAAGATGCAAGAAGCAAATCAGTTCCACGGTAGACTCTTGGCTCCAGGGTGGTGGATTGGTTCCAGGGTAGCAAGCGGCAGTGGTGAAGGCTAGTGCCCCCTGCTCCTGGGAGTCCTCCAGCATCAGCTCCAGCCTTCTCTGGACACACTTCCCAACCACTTCAGCAGGGCCTTTGCCTCAACCCCCAGCCATGTACTGACCAATGTCTGATGGCCCGTGAAGGTTTAAACATTCAGTGTGGACTAGCAGTAGGACAGCCAGGGCACTGAGCATGTCACCCAGCTACGCTGAGTGGCTAAAGCACGTGTCCCTGCTAATTAGGGCCTGAGAAACGTAGTCCACTGGAGAAGGGAATGGCAAACCACTTTAGGATTCTTGCCTTGAGAACACCATGAGCAGTATGAAAAGGCAAAAAGA
>NW_024076051.1:0-2051 GCF_014754425.2 Oryx dammah
TTGGGCATTTTCATCTTGGGCATCTTCAGGTGCCAGTCTGGGCCCTGTACATCCATGTCTGGAACATCAACATCCACTTTGGGGCCTTTGATGTCCACATCTGGCACTTTCATTTCACCTTCTATCTTGGGCACAGACACATCCACATCCCCTTTAACTTTGGGGCCTTTCAAGTTTAAGTCCACATCCGGCATGGAGATCTTGGGGGCCTTGAAGTGCATCTCAGGCATCTTAAACTTAGGGCCTTTCAACTTTGCATCAGAACACTCCAGATCAACATCAGGCACCTCCACATCCACACTGGGGCCTTTCAAATCTCCCTCCAATTTTGGCACAGACACATCCACATCCCCTTTGACTTTGGGGCCTTTCAAGTGTAAGTCTACATCAGGCATGGAGATCTTGGGGGCCTTGAAGTGCATCTCAGGCATCTTAAATTTAGGGCCTTTCAACTTTGCATCAGGACACTCCAGATCAACATCAGGCACCTCCACATCCACACTGGGACCTTTGATGTCAACTTGAGGACCTTTGAGATCACCTTCTAGTTCCGGCACAGAAACATCCATCTCTCCTTTCAGTTTCGGTCCCTTCAAATTCAAGTCCACATCTGGCATGGAGATCTTGGGAGCTTTGATATTCAACTTAGGCATCTTAAATTTAGAGCCTTTCAATTTTCCTTCTGGCCCCTCAAGACTCACATCTGGGGCTTCAATGTCCACCTTGGGGCCAGAGATATCAATATCAGCTTTAGGCAGGTTCACATCCACTTCTGGGCCCTCTCCTTTGAAGCCAGGCATGCTGAACTTGGGCATTTTCATCTTGGGCATCTTCAGGTGCCAGTCAGGGCCTTTGACATCGACATCTGGGACATCAACATCCACTTTGGGGCCTTTGATGTCCACATCTGGCACTTTCATTTCACCTTCTATCTTGGGCACAGACACATCCACATCCCCTTTGACTTTGGGGCCTTTCAAGTTTAAGTCCACATCAGGCATGGAGATCTTGGGAGCCTTGAAGTGCATCTCGGGCATCTTAAACTTGGGCCCCTTAAGCTTTCCTTCTGGACATTCAATATCTATATCACCAACATCCACATCCATTTTGGGGGCTTTCACATCAATTCCAGGACCTTTCAAGTCTCCTTCCACTTTAGGAAGAGAAACATCCACATCAGTTTTAAGTTTAGGGGATTTCAGATTAAGTCCAACATCAGGCATAGAGATTTTGTGCGTCTGTATATGCATGCTTGGCATCTTGAATTTGGGGCCCTTTAGTTTCCCCTCTGGACCTTCAATATTTACATCTGGGGCATCAATGTCCACCTTGGGTCCTGAGATGTCAATGTCAGCCTTGGGCAAGTTCACATCCACTTCTGGGGCCTCTCCTTTGAAGCCAGGCATGCTGAACTTGGGCATTTTCACCTTGGGCATCTTCAGGTGCCAGTCTGGGCCATGAACTCCTGCATCTGGTGCATTAATGTCCACTTTTGGACCTTTGATGTCAATATCAGGGGCTTTAATCTCTCCTTCTACTTTTGGAACTGTAAGGTCATAATCTTTCATTTTAGGGCCTTTCAAATGCAAACTGACATCTGGCATGGATATCTTCTGAGGCTTTATATTCATTTCTGGCAGTTTAAATTTAGGACCTTTTACTTTTGCATCGGGACCTTCAATGTTCACATCTGGAACTTCAACATCCACCTTCGGTCCTGAGACGTCTATGTCAGCCTTGGGCAGATTCACATCCACTTCTGGGCCCTCTCCTTTGAAGCCAGGCATGCTGAACTTGGGCATTTTTATCTTGGGCATCTTCAGGTGCCAGTCTGGGCCTTGAACATCTACATCTGGGATATCAACGTCCATTTTTGGGCCTTTGATGTCCACATCTGGTCCTTTCAGATCCCCTTCAACTTTGGGCAGAGAAACATCCACGTCCCCTTTCATCTTGGGGCCCTTGAGGTTTAAATCAATGTCAGGCATGGAGATCTTTGGAGTTTTGAAGTGCATCTCAGGCATCTTAAACTTAGGACCCTTGAGCTTTCC
>NW_024076053.1:0-2049 GCF_014754425.2 Oryx dammah
ATACTCCCTTAAATTTTTTTAAATTAAATTTTTATCATTTTGACAATTTTAACTATTTTAAGTGTTCAATCCAGTGATACTAAGTACATTTACATTGCTGTTCAGCAAGCACCATCCGTCTCTAGTACTCTTTGTATCTTGAAATTTGAAAATTTGTGCTCATTAAAGACTAAGTCTTCAGGAGTTCCCTGGTAGTCCAGTAATGAAGACTCCATGCTTACAACACAGGGAGCACAGGTTTGATCCCTGGTGAGGGAACTGATGTTCCCCATGCCTTGATGTGCAGCCAAAACTATAAATTAAAAAAAAAAAAAGACTAACTCCTCATTCCCTTGTCCCTCCAACTCATGGCCACTACTGTTCTGCTTTCTCTTTCTATGAGTTTGACTACTTTAGATAACTCATATAAGTCAAGTTATAAAATATTGGTCATTTTGTGACATTTCTTTTATTATAATGTCCTCAAATTTCATCCATGTTGTAGATTTTTTAAAATACCTTCTTAAGGTTGAATAATATTCCATTGTTCATATACTCTACTTTTTGTCTACTCATTCATCTCTTGATGAGCATTTGGGTTCCTTCCATCTTTTGGTAGAAACATGGATATATGAATGTCTCAGTATTTGGAGTATATATCCAAATTCTTTCAAGTGTTTTGAATATAATATGATCAGAAGTAGAATTGCTGGATCGCATGGCAGTGCAATTTAAAAATTTTTGAGAAACATTTATCCTGGCTAGTCTGAAAAACTATGCTCTAGACTACTCTTTCACATGCCAGTTTCAAGGGAAAGAGAAATAGAGTGATCAGTAGTCATGAGTGAGGTTTCAGAATTGTGGTGGTTTACGGAAGGAAGAGTTTGTCACCCTGGGTATGGTGTATTGCTCCTCAGGTGCCTCGTAAGCAGTAGTCTGAAAGGAATGGTCAAGGCACTACCTTGTGGTCATCTTCTGAATTGCAGCTTGGATATTTTCTTTTTTAAACTTTGTATTATTTTGGAGTATATATGGATTAAGGATGTTGTGATGGTTTCATGTGGACAGCAAAGGAATTCAGCCATACAGATACATGTATCCATTTTCCCTGAAGCTCCCATCCCATCCAAGCTGCCACATAACATTAGGCAGAGTTTCCTGTGCTATACATTAGGTCCTTGTTGGTTATCCATTTTAAATATAACAGTGTGTACATGTCCATCCCAAACGCCCTGTCTCTCCCCCCATCCTTCCCCTTTGGCGACCATAATTCATTCTCTATGAGTCTGTGAGTCTGTTTCTGTTTTGTAAACAAGTTCATGAGTATTCTTTACGTTTCTTTCCTCTTTCGGCAAAACGGCCAAATCTATAATTATTTAATTAGTTCAATTTGCATAAGTAGAGAACATATTAAAAGACTGTCTTAAAATATTTCAAAGATTCCAGAAGTAATTTTGCTGCTCTCTCTCTCTCAAAATTTCTCTGAAAAGAATCTATAGGGGAAAAAAGGGAATAGATTTTTGCTATTAGACAGGTCTGTGTTAAAAATTATTAACTCTAAAATTAAGTTTCTAGATAGCTTTGCTTTACTATTTGTAAGATGATAGAGTGATATCTTCTTTAGTATTTTGTTGTGACAATTTATCAGTAATGTATCCACAGAGATTAACAAGTCGCAGATGATTGACTAATGACAGGAACCTGTATAGGTGCAGAAAAACCATTGGACAAAACTCAATATCTACTCTTGATAAAAAAACTCCCAGCAAACTAGGACTTAAGGGAATTCATTAACTTAATAAAGGTACTCTACAAAAAATCTACATCAAATACACCTGATGGCGAAAGACTGAATGCTTTCCTTCAAATTTCAGGAACAGGGGAGGACTTTTGACTCTCACCAGTTGTGCTGAATATTGTCCTGAGGGTCCTAGCCAGTGCAATAAGGCAACAGAAAGAAACAAAAGTCATACAGTTTGGAAAAGAAGTGAATCTACCTTTAGTCACAGACAGCGTAATTATCGAGGCGTCAAATCCAAGGGAATTTGCAAAAACATTACTAGAAAAAAA
>NW_024076054.1:0-2049 GCF_014754425.2 Oryx dammah
GTAGAGCCTGAAGTCAGGCAGGTTGATTCCCCCAGTTCCATTCTTCTTTCTCAAGATTGCTTTGGCTATTCGTGGTTTTTTGTATTTCCATACAAATCTTGAAATTATTTGTTTTAGTTCTGTGAAAAATATTGCTGGAAGCTTGATAGGGATTGCATTGAATTTGTAAATTGCTTTGGGTAGTATACTCATTTTCACTATATTGATTCTTCCGATCCATGAGCATGGTATATTTCTCCATCTATTAGTGTCCTCTTTGATTTCTTTCATCAGTGTTTTATAGTTTTCTGTATATAGGTCTTTAGTTTCTTTAGGTAGATCTCACCCTGTTTAAAGAGAGCCGGAGAAAGCATGTCTCTGCCAAATGGCATGAGATCGCGAAGACTGGTGTAGACCCGTCATAAGTTGGTCCCTGGTGTGTTGTCGCAGCAAACAAAACTGAGGTTTTCTTAGTGAGGAAGGAAGGGCTGAGAGAGCACTGTGTAGCCACAACCGTGTCTGCCATGGCTCAAGGTGTGTGTGTACCTGGACCCAGTCCTCACAATTCTAGAAGTTTATCCAGAAGCTTATTATGGGCCAACTCCAAGATTTAGCTCCAAGGATGAGTGATGTAGAGACGTTTAATCACTTCAATGCTTAAAAGTCCAGTGACAAGTTGTTCATATAAACAGTAGGATCCTTCACATGTTAGGCTATTATTAAGCTGTGAAAAATAGTTTATTTTATTTTATTTTATTTTTTTTTTAATTTATTTATTTATTTTTAATTTTTACTTTACAATTCTGTATTGGTTTTGGCATAGATTGACATGAATCCACCACAGGTGTACATGCGTTCCCAAACATGAACCCCCCTCCCACCCCCCTCCCCACAACATCTCTCTGGGTCATCCCCGCACGTCAGCCCCAAGCGTGTCATATCCTGCATCAGACATAGACTGGTATTTCGATTCTTACATGTTATTATACATGTTTCAATGCCATTCTCCCAAATCATCACACCCTCTCCCTCTCCCTCTGAGTCCAAAAGTCCGCTATACACATCTGTGTCTCTTTTGCTGTCCTGCATACAGGGTCATCATTGCCATCTTCCTAAATTCCATATATATGTGTTAGTATACTGTATTGGTGTTTTTCTTTCTGGCTCACTTCACTCTGTATAATCGGCTCCAGTTTCATCCATCTCATCAGAACTGATTCAAATGTATTCTTTTTAATGGCTGAGTAATACTCCATTGTGTATATGTACCACAGCTTTCTTATCCATTCATCTACTGATGGACATCTAGGTTGTTTCCATGTCCTGGCTATTATAAACAGTGCTGCAATGAACATTGGGGTACATGTGTCTCTTTCAATTCTGGTTTCCTCTGTGTGTATGCCCAACAGTGGGATTGCTGGGTCATAAGGCATTTCTATTTGCAATTTTTTAAGGAATCTCCACACTGTTCTCCATAGTGGCTGTACTAGTTTGCACTCCCACCAACAGTGTAGGAGGGTTCCCTTCTCTCCACACCCTCTCCAGCATTTATTGCTTGCAGATTTTTGGATCGCAGACATTCTGACTGGTGTGAAGTGGTACCTCATTGTGGTTTTGATTTGCATTTCTCTTATAATGAGTGAAGTTGAGCATCTTTTCATGTGTTTGTTAGCCATCCGTATGTCTTCTTTGGAGAAATGTCTATTTAGTTCTTTGGCCCATTTTTTTTATTGGGTCGTTTATTTTTCTGGAATTGAGCTGCAGGAGTTGCTTGTATATTTTTGAGATTAGTTGTTTGTCAGTTGCTTCATTTGCTATTATTTTCTCCCATTCGGAAGGCTGTCTTTTCACTTTGCTTATATTTTCCTTTGTTGTGCAGAAGCTTTTAATTTTAATTAGGTCCCATTGGTTTATTTTTGCTTTTATTTCCAGAATTCTGGGAGGTGGATCATAGAGGATCCTGCTGTGGTTTATGTCGGAGAGTGTTTTGCCTATGTTCTCCTCTAAGAGTTTTATAGTTTCTGGTCTTACATTTAGATCTTTAATCCATTTTGAGTTTATCTTTGTGTG
>NW_024076055.1:0-2049 GCF_014754425.2 Oryx dammah
CACAGATGTGTATAGAGGACTTTTGGACTCAGAGGGAGAGGGAGAGGGTGAGATGATTTGGGAGAATGGCATTGAAACATGTATAATATCATGTAAGAATCAAACTGCCAGTCTATGTCCAATGCAGGATACGGCACGCTTGGGGCTGGTACACGGGGATGACCCAGAGAGATGTTGTGGGGAGGGAGGTGGGAGGGGGGTTCATGTTTGGGAACGCATGTACACCCATGGTGGATTCATGTCAATGTGTGGCAAAACCAATGCAGAATTGTAAAGTAAAATAATAAATAAATAAATAAATAAATTAAAAAAAAAATTATAAATAGGAAAGCTCACCAGTAAAGGCACACATAAAGTAAAGCTAGGAAACCATCTACACACAAATGTGATACCAAAACCAGCAATTGTGAGAAGAGAGTACAAATTACAAGGATATTGGGCATGCATTTGAAATTAAGAGATCAGCAACTCAAAACAACCTTGTTTTATACAAACTGCATTATCAAAACCTTATGAGAACCACAACCATAAAATCGCCAACAGATATATACACACAAAAAGAAAAAAACAACCCAAATACAATACTAGAGTTAGTCATCAAATCACAAGAGAAGAAAACAAAAGAGGAAGGGAAGAAAAAAGACCTACAAAAACAAATCTGAAACAATTAACATGGTGATAAGAATATACCTATCAATAAATATCTTAAACAGATTAAATGCTCCAGCCAAAAGACAAAGACTGGCTAAATGGATACAAAAACAAGACTCATATATATACTGCCTACAAGAGAGACAGTTCAGATCTAGGGACACATACAGACTGAAAGTGAGGGGTTGTAAAAACGTTTTCCATGCAAATAGGAAAAGAAAGCCGGAGTAACAATACTTATATCAGACAAAACAGAACCATTAAAACTGCTTTAAGGGACAAAGAAGGACACTACATAATGATCAAGGGATCAATCCAAGCAGAAGATGTAATGACTGTAAATATATACGCTTCCAACATAGGAGCACCTCAATGTATGGGTCAAATGCCAGCAACCATACAAGAGGAAATCAATGGTAACACAGTAGTAGTGGAGGACTTTAACATCCCACTCACACCAGTGGATAGATCCAGACAGAAAATAAGGAAACACATGTCTTAATTGACACATTGGCCTAGATGAACTTAGTTGATATTTACAGAGCATTCCATTCAAAAAGCAAAAGAATATATATTCTTCTCAAGTGCATACGGAACAATCTCCAGGAGAGATCACACACTAGGCCACTAATCAAGACTCAGTAAATGTAAGAAAACTGAATTCATCAATCATCTATTTCAACCACAGTGCTGTGAGATTAGAAATCAACTACAAGATGAAAAACTGGTTAAAAAAAAAAAACACAAACACATGGAGGCTAAACAATATACTACTAAACAACTTATGGATCCCTGAAGAAATCAAAAAAAGAAATCAGATGATACCTAGAGACAAATGACAACCAAAATATGATAATTCAAAACCTACTGGATGGAGCAAAAGTAGTTACCAGAGTGAAGTTTATGGCAATACAATCTTACCTCAGGACACAAGAAAAACATATACCTAAAGAAGCAAGAGAAAGGACAAATGAAGTCCAAAGTTAATAGAAGGAAAAGAAATAAAGATCAGAGCTGCAATAAATCAATGAGAAAAAGAAAAAATGGAAAAGATCAATGAAACTAAAAGTTGGGGTTTTTTTAAAAGATAATAGCCAGGACATGGAAACAACCTAGATGTCCATCAGCAGATGAATGGATAAAAAGCTGTGGTACATATACACAATGGAGTATTACTCAGCTGTTAAAAAGAATACATTTGAATCAGTTCTGATGAGATGGATGAAACTGGAGCCGATTATACAGAGTGAAGTAAGCCAGAAAGAAAAACACCAATACAGTATACTAACACATATATATGGAATTTAGAAAGATGGCAATGATGACCCTGTATGCAGGACAGCAAAAAAGGCACAGATGTGTATAGAGGACTTTTGGACTCAGAGGGAGAGGGAGAGG
>NW_024076056.1:0-2048 GCF_014754425.2 Oryx dammah
CACAGATGTGTATAGAGGACTTTTGGACTCAGAGGGAGAGGGAGAGGGTGAGATGATTTGGGAGAATGGCATTGAAACATGTATAATATCATGTAAGAATCAAACTGCCAGTCTATGTCCAATGCAGGATACGGCACGCTTGGGGCTGGTACACGGGGATGACCCAGAGAGATGTTGTGGGGAGGGAGGTGGGAGGGGGGTTCATGTTTGGGAACGCATGTACACCCATGGTGGATTCATGTCAATGTGTGGCAAAACCAATGCAGAATTGTAAAGTAAAATAATAAATAAATAAATAAATAAATTAAAAAAAAAATTATAAATAGGAAAGCTCACCAGTAAAGGCACACATAAAGTAAAGCTAGGAAACCATCTACACACAAATGTGATACCAAAACCAGCAATTGTGAGAAGAGAGTACAAATTACAAGGATATTGGGCATGCATTTGAAATTAAGAGATCAGCAACTCAAAACAACCTTGTTTTATACAAACTGCATTATCAAAACCTTATGAGAACCACAACCATAAAATCTCCAACAGATATATACACACAAAAAGAAAAAAAAAAACCCAAATACAATACTAGAGTTAGTCATCAAATCACAAGAGAAGAAAACAAAAGAGGAAGGGAAGAAAAAAGACCTACAAAAACAAATCTGAAACAATTAACATGGCGATAAGAATATACCTCAATAAATATCTTAAACAGATTAAATGCTCCAGCCAAAAGACAAAGACTGGCTAAATGGATACAAAAACAAGACTCATATATATACTGCCTACAAGAGAGACAGTTCAGATCTAGGGACACATACAGACTGAAAGTGAGGGGTTGTAAAAACGTTTTCCATGCAAATAGGAAAAGAAAGCTGGAGTAACAATACTTATATCAGACAAAACAGAACCATTAAAACTGCTTTAAGGGACAAAGAAGGACACTACATAATGATCAAGGGATCAATCCAAGCAGAAGATGTAATGACTGTAAATATATACGCTTCCAACATAGGAGCACCTCAATGTATGGGTCAAATGCCAGCAACCATACAAGAGGAAATCAATGGTAACACAGTAGTAGTGGAGGACTTTAACATCCCACTCACACCAGTGGATAGATCCAGACAGAAAATAAGGAAACACATGTCTTAATTGACACATTGGCCTAGATGAACTTAGTTGATATTTACAGAGCATTCCATTCAAAAAGCAAAAGAATATATATTCTTCTCAAGTGCATACGGAACAATCTCCAGGAGAGATCACACACTAGGCCACTAATCAAGACTCAGTAAATGTAAGAAAACTGAATTCATCAATCATCTATTTCAACCACAGTGCTGTGAGATTAGAAATCAACTACAAGATGAAAAACTGGTTAAAAAAAAAAAACACAAACACATGGAGGCTAAACAATATACTACTAAACAACTTATGGATCCCTGAAGAAATCAAAAAAAGAAATCAGATGATACCTAGAGACAAATGACAACCAAAATATGATAATTCAAAACCTACTGGATGGAGCAAAAGTAGTTACCAGAGTGAAGTTTATGGCAATACAATCTTACCTCAGGACACAAGAAAAACATATACCTAAAGAAGCAAGAGAAAGGACAAATGAAGTCCAAAGTTAATAGAAGGAAAAGAAATAAAGATCAGAGCTGCAATAAATCAATGAGAAAAAGAAAAAATGGAAAAGATCAATGAAACTAAAAGTTGGGGTTTTTTTAAAAGATAATAGCCAGGACATGGAAACAACCTAGATGTCCATCAGCAGATGAATGGATAAAAAGCTGTGGTACATATACACAATGGAGTATTACTCAGCTGTTAAAAAGAATACATTTGAATCAGTTCTGATGAGATGGATGAAACTGGAGCCGATTATACAGAGTGAAGTAAGCCAGAAAGAAAAACACCAATACAGTATACTAACACATATATATGGAATTTAGAAAGATGGCAATGATGACCCTGTATGCAGGACAGCAAAAAAGGCACAGATGTGTATAGAGGACTTTTGGACTCAGAGGGAGAGGGAGAGG
>NW_024076057.1:0-2048 GCF_014754425.2 Oryx dammah
CTGGAGTGGGTTGCCATTTCCTTCTCCAATGCATGAAAGTGAAAAGTGAAAGTGAAGTCACTGAGTCATGTCCAACTCTCAGCGACCCCATGGACTGCAGCCCACCAGGCTCCTCGGTCCATGAGAGTTTCCAGGCAAGAGTACTGGAGTGGGGTGCCATTGCCTTCTCTGAGTATTTTGTAGACTATCCCTTAATTTGTGCTTGTCTGATATTTTCCCCTCATGATTAGGCTAGGGTTTTGCTTTGTCAGGAGGAAAACTACAGAAATGAAGTGCTATTCTCATCACATCACACCAAGGGTACTATTAATCACTTACCTCTAATGATGTTAACCTGCTGAGCTTGTGTTTGTTAAGTTTCTCCACTGTAAAGTTATTCTTTTTTTCCTTTTTTTCCAAACTGTATTCTTTGGAAGGAAGTTACTAGGCTCTGCCCATACTTAAGGGTTGAAGAGTTATGATCCATGTCCTTCAGGGCAGAGTATCTACATAAATTTTTTTATAGTTCTTCTGTATGGGAAGAATCCTCTCCCATGTATTTGTTTATTCAATTATTTATATCAGTATGGATTCATGGATATTTATTTCATAACATGGGTTATAATCCAATACTACATTATTTATTCCATTGCTCAAATTATTCCAGCTTTAGCCATTCGGAACTGTTGCACTGCTGCCTCTGACATACCCTCATTAGTTTTTTTAAAGCACTTCTTCACTTTCTCGCACTACAAGATGCTCCAAACTCATCCTGTACATTCCCTGTCCCAGTTTTAGGAACAGCCATTTCTCTCAGGAGTCCTGGTTACTCTCACTAGAGAATGGTATTAGAAATCAGAAACTTTGTGTTAAGTGTGCTCATTGCTACTGGGGTATCATTGCTTCCAGGCCCTTCAGTGGACAGAGCTTGGAAATATGTGTATATTAACTCATGAATACACAATTATTTCTATACTTATCCATCTATGTCTACACTAAGCTAAATATGACTTCACACTAATGAGAGAGTTAAAGCTTATGCAGACTGATAGGGAGTCCAAGGCCCCTTGAGGAGGAGGCAAGCATTCTTTCAGATATTCTTTTGCCTTAGTCACGTAGGATATGTTTCCCTTAAGCCCTATATAAATATTGCAATGATATATCTTACTCATGGGAATGCTTTTCTCAGGCTCTGAGTTAATGACTGTAATTATAACAATATATCTTGACTGGAATTTTGTTCTTTCTCAAGACTGGCACTACTAAAGCCCAGAGACATGTTGCCTGGAACATGTTCCTCCTGGCTAATCTTTTGCTGATGTTGTCTCAAGATGTATGTTGTGGGAGAAGGGTGTGGTACAACTTTTACAGACTTGAAGTATTCTTTTTATCTATTCTCAGCAGCCAATTGAAAAGTATATAATGCTCAGCTCATACTAGCCAAGTGGGTACTCTTCTACCTCCCTTCCAGTTCCTTATAAAAGGAAGCTTTCCCTATCCTTTCACTTTAACAAAATCTCTGCTGCACAAAGCTGAGTGACTGAGACTGTGTCTTTGGTCCCAGAGTGAAATTTTCTCCTTCGGAGGCCACGAACCTGACACCAACCACCATAAGTGAAAGTGAAAGTGAAGTCACTCAGTAGTGTCTGACTCTTTGCGACGCCATGGACTGTAGCCTACCATACT
Source organism: Oryx dammah (assembly GCF_014754425.2). Lineage (NCBI taxonomy): Eukaryota > Metazoa > Chordata > Mammalia > Artiodactyla > Bovidae > Oryx > Oryx dammah. The sequence goes on from NW_024076057.1 coordinate 1,666, forward strand.
CCTCTGTCCATGGGATTTTCCAGGCAAGAGTACTGGAGAGGGTTGCCACTTCCTTCTCCAACCACCTAAGCTATCACTAATGTCTTCAAGTCTAATCTAGGATTTAGGGATCCCATGCCTAATCGTCTTACTTTATATAGGAGAAAATTTACAACTAGAAAGATAGAGATACTTCCCCTAGTCAAACAGCTTGCAGTTAGCAGTCTACTTGCACCAAATCAATACTTACGTGGTGATGCTGTGTATATGCTGCTGCTGCTAAGTCGCTTCAGTCGTGTCCGACTCTGTGAGACCCCATAGACAGCCCACCGGGTTCCCCCGTCCCTGGCATTCTCTAGGCAAGAACACTGGAGTGGGTTGCCATTTCCTTCTCCAATGCATGA
>NW_024076058.1:0-2048 GCF_014754425.2 Oryx dammah
TCATGCATTGGAGAAGGAAATGGCAACCCACTCCAGTGTTCTTGCCTAGAGAATGCCAGGGACGGGGGAACCCGGTGGGCTGTCTATGGGGTCTCACAGAGTCGGACACGACTGAAGCGACTTAGCAGCAGCAGCATATACACAGCATCACCACGTAAGTATTGATTTGGTGCAAGTAGACTGCTAACTGCAAGCTGTTTGACTAGGGGAAGTATCTCTATCTTTCTAGTTGTAAATTTTCTCCTATATAAAGTAAGACGATTAGGCATGGGATCCCTAAATCCTAGATTAGACTTGAAGACATTAGTGATAGCTTAGGTGGTTGGAGAAGGAAGTGGCAACCCTCTCCAGTACTCTTGCCTGGAAAATCCCATGGACAGAGGAGTATGGTAGGCTACAGTCCATGGCGTCGCAAAGAGTCAGACACTACTGAGTGACTTCACTTTCACTTTCACTTATGGTGGTTGGTGTCAGGTTCGTGGCCTCCGAAGGAGAAAATTTCACTCTGGGACCAAAGACACAGTCTCAGTCACTCAGCTTTGTGCAGCAGAGATTTTGTTAAAGTGAAAGGATAGGGAAAGCTTCCTTTTATAAGGAACTGGAAGGGAGGTAGAAGAGTACCCACTTGGCTAGTATGAGCTGAGCATTATATACTTTTCAATTGGCTGCTGAGAATAGATAAAAAGAATACTTCAAGTCTGTAAAAGTTGTACCACACCCTTCTCCCACAACATACATCTTGAGACAACATCAGCAAAAGATTAGCCAGGAGGAACATGTTCCAGGCAACATGTCTCTGGGCTTTAGTAGTGCCAGTCTTGAGAAAGAACAAAATTCCAGTCAAGATATATTGTTATAATTACAGTCATTAACTCAGAGCCTGAGAAAAGCATTCCCATGAGTAAGATATATCATTGCAATATTTATATAGGGCTTAAGGGAAACATATCCTACGTGACTAAGGCAAAAGAATATCTGAAAGAATGCTTGCCTCCTCCTCAAGGGGCCTTGGACTCCCTATCAGTCTGCATAAGCTTTAACTCTCTCATTAGTGTGAAGTCATATTTAGCTTAGTGTAGACATAGATGGATAAGTATAGAAATAATTGTGTATTCATGAGTTAATATACACATATTTCCAAGCTCTGTCCACTGAAGGGCCTGGAAGCAATGATACCCCAGTAGCAATGAGCACACTTAACACAAAGTTTCTGATTTCTAATACCATTCTCTAGTGAGAGTAACCAGGACTCCTGAGAGAAATGGCTGTTCCTAAAACTGGGACAGGGAATGTACAGGATGAGTTTGGAGCATCTTGTAGTGCGAGAAAGTGAAGAAGTGCTTTAAAAAAACTAATGAGGGTATGTCAGAGGCAGCAGTGCAACAGTTCCGAATGGCTAAAGCTGGAATAATTTGAGCAATGGAATAAATAATGTAGTATTGGATTATAACCCATGTTATGAAATAAATATCCATGAATCCATACTGATATAAATAATTGAATAAACAAATACATGGGAGAGGATTCTTCCCATACAGAAGAACTATAAAAAAATTTATGTAGATACTCTGCCCTGAAGGACATGGATCATAACTCTTCAACCCTTAAGTATGGGCAGAGCCTAGTAACTTCCTTCCAAAGAATACAGTTTGGAAAAAAAGGAAAAAAAGAATAACTTTACAGTGGAGAAACTTAACAAACACAAGCTCAGCAGGTTAACATCATTAGAGGTAAGTGATTAATAGTACCCTTGGTGTGATGTGATGAGAATAGCACTTCATTTCTGTAGTTTTCCTCCTGACAAAGCAAAACCCTAGCCTAATCATGAGGGGAAAATATCAGACAAGCACAAATTAAGGGATAGTCTACAAAATACTCAGAGAAGGCAATGGCACCCCACTCCAGTACTCTTGCCTGGAAACTCTCATGGACCGAGGAGCCTGGTGGGCTGCAGTCCATGGGGTCGCTGAGAGTTGGACATGACTCAGTGACTTCACTTTCACTTTTCACTTTCATGCATTGGAGAAGGAAATGGCAACCCACTCCAG
>NW_024076060.1:0-2047 GCF_014754425.2 Oryx dammah
CTCCAACAAACGCTCCTGATCCCACATTTCAATACCTACGCAGACCTTGCACCGTCCTGCCGTTGTTCAAGACCACGAAATATCCCTGAGCCCGCATCTCGGTCATTGTATTGATGCAGGCTAAGGTCTGCCCTTCTTGAAGCTGCAACAGATAACCTGAATTGACATCTAAGGACCTGCACGGACCCAGGCTGGGTCCAGGCCTTGTGCAAGATCCTTGCAATCACTCCCGAGTCTCCCTCCTGGTCGCTGCACCAAACCAGCCAGGGTCCTGCCCTTCTTCCACTCCAACAAATACTCCTGAGGCTCATTTCAGTGCTTACCCGGACCAGGCTGGGTCCAGCCCTTCTGCAAGGCCATGAAAACAACTCCTGAACCCACGTTTCAGACTCTGTACTGAAACAGGCTAGCTTCTTCCCACGTATAACCACTGACAGACAACCCTGAGCCCAAACGTCGGGTCCTGCACGGAAGGAGGCTAAGCGCTGCCCATGTTCATGACCCCTAATAACAAGCCTGAGGCAGCTTCTTGAGCCTGACACTGAAGCATTTTGGGAGCTACCCCTGTTGCACCGCAGCAAATGCTCCTATGCCCACATCATGGGCCTTGCACTGATCCTGGTGGGGCCCTGCCTTTGTCAAGCCCCCGACAGAACTCCTGAGCTCTCAGTTCGTTTCAGGCACTGAACTATGCTGGGTCCAGCCTTTGTTTAAGCCTCCAAGAAACACTCCTGAGCCCGCATCTCTGTCCCTACCATGAATCAGGCTGGGTTCTGAACGTATTATGGCCCCAACCAACATATCTGAGGCTGTATCTGACTCTCATGCTGGTTCCCAGCCTTATTTAGCCACCGTAAAGCAAGTAGAGTGAGCCTACAATTAGCTCCATGCCTTGGAACTATGGAGTGTACCACCATTGTTCATTCCCCCAGGAAACACTAGCGATCACACATGCCACTCGCTACACTAAAGAAGGCTGGGTCATGCCTTTAAATAAGAACGTGACAAACACTCCTGAGCCCAAGGAGACTAGGTCCCTGCAGTGAACCAGGCTGAATCTTGCACTGGATAAAGCCTCCAGCAAACATTCCCCAGTGCACATCTGTTGTTCAGGTTTCCGATAAATACTCCTGGGCCCACCTCTAGGTCCGTGCTGAATCAGGCTGGGTCCTGCCCTTGTGCATGACACCTACAACACTCCTTAGCACACATCTGTGGCCCTGAACGGAACCAAGCTGGATCCTGGGCTGGTTCAAGTCCCTGAAAACGACTGCTGGACCCACATTTATGTCCCTTCACTGACCCAGGCTGGTCCGGCGCTTGTTCAGAACCGAGAGACATGCATGAGGCCAAATATGGTCCCTGCATGGAACCAATCTGGGCCCTAGACTTGACCAGGCCCTCAACAAATATTCTGGAGCCCACATTTCGGTCCCTTTTCTGATCCAGATTGGGTCCTGGCCTTCTTCATGCCACAGACAATTGCTCCTGGGCCCACATCGCGGTCCCTGAACTGAATTTTGCTGATCCTGAACTGGTTCCATGCCCTGACCAACAACTTGAGCCCATATCTCACTCCCAGAACTCACACAGGTTGGACCCTGGCTTTAGGCAAGCCCCAACAAACATTCCTGAGCCCACTACGTCATCTCTGCACTGATCTAGAATGGGTCCTACACTTGTTCAAGGTGCCGGCCAATGCTGCTGAGCCTCTCTCTGACTCTCTGGCTAGTCCTGGCCATATTCAAACCACCGACCTACAATCTCAGCCCACAACTCGCTGCCAGACTCTGAACTAGGGTGTGTCAACACTTGGTCAGTCCCCATAGGAAACACTACCAATCCAGCATCAAACTCACTGCACTGAACAAGGCTCGATGTGCCTTTGTGCAAGACCCCAACAAACGCTCCCGAGCCCACAGTTCAATACCGAGGCGGACCGTGCTCGGTCCTCTCCTTGTTCAAAACCACGAAATACCCCTGAGCCCACATCTCAGTCTCTGTACTGAACCAGGCTAATTTCTGCCCAATTAAAGCCTCAACGGAT
>NW_024076061.1:0-2045 GCF_014754425.2 Oryx dammah
TGAGGCCACAAGGGAGGTTCCCAGAGGTCAACGTCGTAACTCGAGAAGGTCCCGCCACAACTCAAGAAAATCCACGAGATTCTCCCCTCCAATTAGTTGACGCCCTTTTCCGCTGAGGCATCTCGAGGCAAATCAAACCTTCCGTCTTGATCTTCGAAAGGGAGTATCACACCCTTGTTGCAACTCAAATAATTCCCCTACCTACCCACATCCACTCGAGAGGAACCCCGGGTTCCCGCCCACATCAAGAGGAGCCCCGTTTCCTCCTCATAGCTCGAGATGAGGGTTCCTTTCCCTGATTCGTCGGGAAAGGATTCCCGGCCTGCCTGGCACATCTTGGAGGAGGCGCTCTCCAAAGGAAAGTCGAGAGGAACTCCAGGGCTGGTGCCACCATTCCCAATGTGCACAAAATGTCTCAGTGCACTCCAGAAGAACCTGATTTCCCCGCACTGCCTTGACTTGCACGTCGAGGATCGAATCACACCACAGTGGCACGTGTGACAGCCCTGTGGGAAACCCTCGTGGGAAAGCCTCCATATAATGCCACAGATCCCTGTATCAAGTTGACGGGAAGGCTGCCATGGCTGCTCCAGCTCATGAGGAAAGCAGACTTTCATGTCTCCACTCGAGACTAGGACAGACTTCCCTGTGGTGCCTACAGAAGTACCCCAAGATCCATGTCAGCACTGGAGAGTAATCCTCAGGTTCCGTCATAGATTCCACATGAGGACTTAGGCCCCGGAACCGACTGCAGAGGATTCCCGACAGGCCCCTCGCAACTCGCATGGAGACTGGCCTTTCCTGAGGCCACAAGAGAGGGTCCCAGAGGTCAACGTCGTAACTCGAGAAGGTCCCGCCACAACTCGAGAAAATCCACGAGGTTCTCCCCTCCAGGTGAAATGAGGCCCGTTTCCGCTGAGGCATCTCGAGGCAAATCACACCTTCCCTCTTGATCTTCCAAGGGTCCTCACACCCTTGCTGCAACTCAAGAAGTTCCCCTACATACCGGCCTCCACGCGAGAGGAACCTGAGTGTCCCGCCCACATCAAGAGGAGCTCCGTTTACTCCTCATAGCTCTAGATGCGGGTTCCATTCCCTGCTTCGTTGGGAAAGGACTTCCGGTTTTCCCGGCACATCTCGGAGGAGGCGCTCTCCACAGGAAATTCGAGAGGAACTCCAGCGGTGGTGCCACCATTCCGAATGTGCACAAAATGTCTCAGTTCACCGCAGAAGACCCTGATTTCCTTGCACTGCGTAGACTTGCACACCGAGGATCGACTCACACCACAGTGGCACGTGTGACAGCCCTGTGGGAAACCCTTGTTGGAAAGCCACCATATAATGCCACAGATCCCTGTATCAAGGCGACGGGAAGCTTCTCATGGCTGCTCCAGCACATGAGGAAAGCGGACCTGCATGTCCCCACTCGAGACTAGGACAGACTCCCCTGTGGTGCCTCCAGAAGTACCCCAAGATCCATGTCAGTACTGGAGAGTAATCCTCAGGTTCCGTCATAGACTCCACACGAGGACTTAGGCCCCGGTACCGACTGCAGAGGATTCCTGACAGGCCGCTCGCAACTCGCATGGAGACTGGCCTTTCCTGAGGCCACAAGAGAGGGTCCCAGTGGTCAACGTCGTAACTCGAGAAGATCCCGCCACAACTCGAGAAAATCCACGAAGTTCTCCCCTCCAGGTGAAATGAGGCCGTTTCCGCTGAGGCATCTCGAGGCAAATCACACCTTCCCTGTTGATCTTCGAAAGGGTCCTTCACACCCTTGCTGCAACTCAAGAAGTTCCCCTGCATACCCGCCTCCACTCGAGAGGAACCCCGAGGGTCCCGGCCACATCAAGAGGAGCCCCGTTTCCTCCTCATAGCTCTAGATGAGGGTTCCATTCCCTGCTTCATCGGGAAAGGATTCCCGGCTTTCTCTGCGCATCTCTGAGGAGGCGCTCTCCACAGGAAATTCGAGAGGAACTCCAGCGGTGGTGCCACCAATCCCAATGTGCACAAAATGTCTCAGTCCACTGCAGAAGAACCTGATT
>NW_024076062.1:0-2045 GCF_014754425.2 Oryx dammah
GTCCACTCCAGAAGAACCTGATTTCCCTGCACTTCCTCGACATGCACACCGAGGATCGACTCACACCACAGTGGCAAGTGTGACAGCCATGTCGGAAAGCCTCGTGGGAAATCCTCCAAAGAATGCCACAGATCCCTGTATCAAGGAGCCGGGAAGCCTGCCACGGCTGCTCCAGCTCGTGAGGAAAGCGGACGTGCATGTCCCCACTCGAGAAGAGTACTGACTCCCCTGTGGAGCCCCCAGAAGGACCCCAAGATCCATGTCAGCACTGGAGAGGAATCCTCAAATTACGTCACAGACACCACACGAGGTCTTAGACCGCGGCACCGACTGCAGAGGAATCCCGACAGGCCCCTCGCAACTCGCATGGAGACTGGCCTGTCCTGAGGCCACAAGGGAGGGTGCCAGAAGTCCCCGTCGTAACTCGAGAAGGTCGCGCCGCAACTGGAGAAAATCCAGTAGTTTCTCCCCTCCAGGCGAGATGAGGCCCTTTTCCGATGAGGCGTCTCGAGGCAAATCACCGCTTCCCTCTTGAACTTCGAAAGGGTCCTTCACACCCTTGCTGCAACTCAAGAAGTTCCCCGACATACCCGCCTCCACTCCAGAGGAACACCGAGGGTCCCGCCCACATCAAGAGGAGCCCCGTTTCCTCCTCAAAGCTCGAGATGATGGTTCCTTTCCCTGCTTCGTCGGCCTGTATCAAGGCGCCGGGAAGCCTGCCAAGGCTGCTCCAGCTCGTGAGGAAAGCGGACATGCATGCCCCCACTCGAGACGAGGACTGACTCCCCTGTGGAGTCCCCAGAAGGACCTCAAGATCCATGTCAGCACTGGAGAAGAATCCTCAGATTACGTCATAGACTCCACACGAGGTCTTAAGCCCCGGCACCGACTGCCGATGAATCCCGACAGGCCCATAGCAACTCGCATGGAGACTGGCCTGTCCTGAGGCCACAAGGGAGGGTCCCAGAGGTCCTCGTGGTAACTCGAGAAGGTACCGACGAAACTCGAGAAAATCCAGGAGGTTCTCCCCTCCAGGCGAGATGAGGCCCTTTTCCGCTGATGCGTCTCGAGGCAAATCACCCCTTCCCTCTTGAACTTCGAAAGGGTCCTTCACACCCTTGCTGCAACTCAAGAAGTTCCCCGACATACCCACGTCCACTCCAGAGGAACACCAAGGGTCCCGCCCACATCAAGAGGAGCCCCGTTTCCTCCTCAATGCTCGAGATGAGGGTTCCTTTCCCTGCTTCGTCGGGAAAGGATTCCCGGCTTTGCTTTCGCATCTCGGAGGCGGCGCTCTCCACAGGAAAGTCGAGAGGAACTCCACGGGTCGTGCCACCATTCCAAATGTGCACAAAATGTCTCAGTCCACTCCAGAAGGACCTGATTTCCCTGCACTTCCTCGACATGCACGCCGAGGATCGACTCACACCACAGTGGCACGTGGAACAGCCCTGTCGGAAAGCCTCGTGGGAAAGCCTACAAAGAATGCCACACACCCCTGTATCAAGGCGCCAGGAAGCCTACAATGGCTGCTCCAGCTCGTGAGGAAAGCGGACGTGCATGTCCCCACTCGAGACGAGGACTGACTCCACTGTGGAGCCTCCAGAAGGACCCCAAGGTCCATGTAAGCACTGGAGATTAATCCTCATGTTCCGTCATAGACTTCACACGAGGTCTTAGGCCCCGCCACCGACTGCAGAGGAATCCCAACAGGCCCCTCGCAACTCGCATGGAGACTGGACTGTCCTGAGGCCACAAGGGAGGGTCCCAGAGGTCCCCGTCGTATCTCGAGAAGGTCCCACCGCAACTCGAGAAAATCCAGGAGGTTGTCCCCTCCAGGCGAGATGAGGCCCTTTTCCGCTGAGGCGTCTCGAGGCAAATCACCCCTTCCCTCTTGAACTTCGAAAGGGTCCTTCACACCCTTGCTGCAACTCAAGAAGTTCCCCGACATACCCGCCTCCACTCGAGAGGAACACGGAGGGTCCCGCCCACATCAAGAGGAGCCCCGATTCCTCCTCAAAGTTCGAGATGAGGGTTCCTTTCCC
>NW_024076063.1:0-2045 GCF_014754425.2 Oryx dammah
CAATATGAATTACAAAAGGCTGAAAGGCGGTTGCTAAACCACAAAAGATGCCAGCATTTTTGGCCTCCAGAGGAGAATCCAATCCAGGGCAAGTGACGAAGCTTGATGGCTCAGAGGTTTTGTGTTGAAAAGTTGTATTAAAGTATAAAAAGAGATAGAGAAAGCTGCTGACATAGATATCAGAAGGGGGAAGAAAGAGTACCCCCTGCTAGTCTTTAGCCAGATGTTATACAGCCACTAGCAGTCTGCTAATGAAAGAAAGACAATGTCTCAGAGAATGGCACCAGGCCCCTCACCCACAGCATGCATTGAGATAACATTGGCAGCAGGTGAGTCATCCCAGGCCATAAAATGATGGACATGAATCTTGAAGAAAGGCAGATTTCCAAGCAAATGTATAGTTTCATTCACATAGATTAAGAGAACAAGATATGAGTAAAACACACTGGTTTGTCAAGTCGTTTCTGAGCCTTTTGGGGGAACTGACCTGAAGACAGAGTCTTGGGTAAATACATAGTACATTAACATACCTTAAGACAAACATGTCCATAAGAAAAATGCATTGCTTAGCTCAAGGTTTGAGAAAAGTTAAATTGAGGTGGAGCCAGGAGTCGTCATGGCAACACAGAATTTTCAGAGAAACCTCCTTTTAAATTTGTATCAAGATGGACAAAAAATGCAACACTCATTTGTCTCCTCCCGCCTCTTAGAGAGAGAAGAAAACGTCTGACACTTGCAGTCTATTTTCTCTGTCTGGAGACCCCTGGCCTTCCTGCCTGTTATCCTCTCCAGGCCTGTAGGAAGCAATACACTAGGCTGCTTGGGAAAAGTGCACGGGTCTGAGCTTTATGCGCAGGGGTAAAGCGGTAAAAGCCTTGACCCCAAAGGCGAGGCTTTTCTGCGACCGCCATGTCAGTGGGCTCCGAGACTGTGCAAACAAAGAGGGCGGAATACGTGGTTCCCTGCTCCGCCGAGTCCCTGTTCCCTTACCTGTGGTCCACGCCCCTCCGCTCTGCTCGCTGGATGCCGATCGGCGGGGACCCAGGAGCCCACGAAACGAGCATTCCCAGCTGCAACGGCGAGCCCTGAGAGCACAGCTGGGAAGCCCTGGCCCCGACGCGCCGCCATGTCCGCCCCGCCCCCGACGCGCTCACGTGAGCCGCGCCCCTGACCAGCCGCCCAGGTTCGCCCCGCCCCCAACGCGCTCCCGGTGCGCCCCACCCCCACGCCCACTTGCAGGACAGGCCCGCGGGACCGCGACTGCCTCCAGGTGAAACACGGGACAAGCAAATCCACCCCACCGAGACAATCCAAGCTGTTTCGACTACAGAAAGCAAAGATGACCTGACCTAGGACAGCCATGATATTCTATGGAACCAGACCCTGGCGGGTCGAGGCTTGAAGAGGGCCCGGGAGGCCCGTCAGGCCCAGCAACATTTGGTAGCTTAGCGGTTAGACAGGCCGGCGGACTAGGATGCGTAGGTCAGGAGTTCAAGTCCCCAGTCTGTCCCCTTTGCTTTTAGGGGGCGTGGGACCCCAAGAGGTGGGGCTTAGACCAGAAAAGTTTATTTTTCTTTTAGAGGTTTATTGTTAGGTTTCGGGTTTGGGCAACCCCCCACTTGTTAGGATTAGGGTTCGGGTTTGGGCAACCCCACCAATTGTTAGGGTTCGGGGAACACCTCCCTCTTCTTAGGGTTCGGGTTTGGGTTAGGGTTCAGGTCAGGATCAGGGTCAGGGTTCGGGTTACCGTTAGGGTTGGCATTAGCGTTAGGGTTACGGCTTAAAGTGAGCGCTAATAGGACCCATAGTTCTTTATTAGCCTGCCCTGGCGGGCCGAGGCTTGAAGAGTGCTCGGGGAGAGCTGGGCGACTCTGCTAGCCCCGGTAGCGTAGCGGTTAGGTGGAGGGGAGGCTAGACAGGCCATCTGGCTCCGTAAGTCAGGAGTTTGAAACCCAGGCTTTGACCCTTTTGCTTTTAGGCGGCGTGGGACTGCAAGGGGCGGGGCTTAGACCAGAAAAGTTTGTTTTTATTTTAGAGTTTTATTG
>NW_024076064.1:0-2045 GCF_014754425.2 Oryx dammah
GCCAGGCGGGAATAAGCATGGACATCTCAGGGCTGGGGGTGGCTTTATGTTCTTGGATGCTGAGGTCAGAGGTAACGGCCAGCCTCACAGTCATGGTGTGGGCCCTCACCTTGGGTTCATTCATGTCACTGCCTCTGCTTATGTCTCAGCGCTGGATTTGATCCCTGAACCAGCCCAGTATCGTCTCCACTGTCACTTCAGGGTGCCCTTCACAGGCTGACGGGAGGGTCCCCTGGCCCATGTCATCCATGGATGCTGCCAACGTCATCTAAAGCACCTCTGTTGGTAGGTTGAGCGTTAGCATTCTGTCTAGAAGTCTATTTCTTCATTAGATATTTGGGCACATGCTACTGCCCCCTAAGCATGTGCTGCCACAGCTCCCAAAAATCTTGTCCTCCGAAGGGCAGGGATCCAGATACCATGGTGTACAGGACGACGCCGAGGCTCCACACATCCACCTCTGGTCCTGTGTAACGCATCCCCAGGAAGATTTCTGGGGCCATGAACGCGGGACTGAGGCAGAAAGTGTTTAGCTTCTTTCCTGGGTGCTATTGGTCGATAAGATTGCAGTCGGACATCCTGACGTTGTTGTTGGCGTCAAGGAGGAGGTTGCCCAGCTTCAAATCCCAGTGCACCACGCCCCGCTGGTGGCAGTGCTGCAGAGCTGAGACCAGCTGGTGGAACAGCCCTGGGCTTCCCCGTCTGTCACGCGGCCTTCGGCCTCCAAGTAGGTGAGCAAGTCTCCCCTGCTGACCAACTCCATTACAATAAACAGAGTCTCCTCAGTCTCCATCACTTCCACTAGTTTCCCAGTGTTTGGGTGGTTTACAGTTCTCAGGCTGTCAACCTCTCGAAACTGCTCCTTGACGCTGGAGATGCTCTGATTTGTCTTTTGAATGACCTTGATGGCTACCACTCCCGTGGTCAGAACATGCCAGGCCAACTTCACTTTGGCGAAGTGGCCTTCACCAGTTGTGCCAAGGATCTCATAGTGCTTAATATGAGCAATCTTGTTAGCGGAGATGACCATGAGGTTCTGGATTCCTAAGTATACTAACTACCACTAATCTATACTAAGTACCTAACTATACTAAGTATACCACTAACTGTACTCACTACCGCTAAGCCCTCACTAAGAATGCTAACTGTTCTAAGAGTACTGCGTATGCTAACAGTGCTGTAAACTATCGTAATGCTAATAACTATACTAACAGTGCTAACACTAACTATGCCAGTAAACTATTAACTATACCAACTTATGCTAAGTATACCAAGGATAGTAACAGTGCTAACACTAACTATACTATCTATGCTAAGAAACTACTAGCTATACCAACTATGCTAACTATATCAATGATACTCTCTATACTAATACTGGCAACACTAACTAAAAACTATAATAAGATAAAATGAGAAAAAGAACTAAGGAAAAAAATGGGAGAAAACAAAAAAAAATGAGGAGGGAAAACTAAAAATGAAAGAAAAAAATGATAAGACAAATTTAAAAAATAAGAAAAAGACAAAAGGAAAAGAGAAAAGTAAAAAGGAGAAAAAGGAAAAAAATCAACGAAATGGTAAAAACATGGAATAAAGCTGGCTAACTGTGTCCAGCCATCAAATCACCAAAATCAACTTCCTGGGCTCTGTGGTCAAAAACCTGCACCCAGCTGGCGTCTTATAAATGGTTTTTTGTGAGTTTCAACACAGTGATGCCCTGTGACGTCAGAGCAAGAAACGGACTAATTGTGGCTGCAGATAAACCCAGTGGTTTTCTCTCTTTTCAGCTTCAAGTCCCCTTTACACTTAGGAAAAAGGTCCCCAAAAGATTTTTCTTTAAATATATTAGAGACTGGTATGCACTTTGTTAAAAAGTAAAATCTGTAGGAGGCTTCAGCAACTTTTTCATTTCTAGTTTGAAAATTAGTAATAATTTAAAAGACCTCATAATGTCTACACTTGAAATATTCAATTCTTTTTCCTTAAACTCTGGTTGCAAAGTGATGATTTACCTGACTTGATGAAACTGTAGGAAAATGTTCTATTGT
>NW_024076065.1:0-2044 GCF_014754425.2 Oryx dammah
ATACATATCGGGAAGAAAATCTGGGGAAGTATAGGGAGATTTCAGCTATTTACAAGCCAAGGAAAGTGGCCATGAATGGAGGCCCCTTATGCATTCACACCTTGCATGAGATCCAACTCAGATGAAACTTTGATTTGGACTTAAAGCCTCCACAAGTATGAGACAATAAATGAATGTGTTTAATTGACCCAATCACTAGCATTTTGTACAGGAGCTCTAGAATACTTGAAAGTGTTGAAACTATTAGTTGCTCAGTGGTGTCTGACTCTTTGTGACTCCATGGACTGTAGCCTGCCTCACTCTTCTGTCCATGGAATTTTCCAGGCAAAAACGCTGGAGTTCCCACTCCATTTCCTGTTCTAGGGGATCTTCTGGACCCAGGGATTGAACCTGAGTCTCCTGCATTGCAAGTGGATTCTTTACTATTTGGCCATTTTCTAATACTTATATAATATTTAAATGATCTTAAATAGTTTTATAAAATGAACAATAAAAGAGATAAATAATCATACTTCTTACACTACTGTCACTAGACCTGAACACCCCAGAAAGACCATTATTGCTTTAGTCAGGATAACCTCGCTGTAGTGTGGCTCCGTGACTGTGGCTACCAGTTTGAGTCCCTCCTTGGCTGAGATGGAGTCAACATGAACTTTTTAGCTTCTCTGACTAAATGCCCTCACCATCCCTATGATGTTAAGCTGAAAATTATGAAGGTTTGCCACTTCAAAAACAAGAGAATAAGGGCTGGAAAAGAATGACATTAGATCATCTGACTGAGTTAGGGTAGAAACTTCTGATTCTAGGCAGTGTGAAATGAGTTTTTTCCCTGAAATTTTTGTTGCACCTAACTTCTATGCTGTGTTGGGGTCCTCTTTATAAGTGAATCCAGAAACAATGGTAATGTTGAAAAGTTTTCTGAATGAGGTATGCCTATCCTATCAACACCATCATCCATGAGTTGAGACTTGCAATTGCTAACTCAGCCGTGAAGCCATTTCCCTTATTTTGCCTTTACAGTGAACCACAGCATTGCACAGTGATTGCTCACTAGGCTCTCTTATTTCCTCAATCATCAACTGAAGTGAATAAGTACTAGTGTTACTCCCCCTTCCAATCTTTAACATCAAACTGCTTTTCCTTCTCCATCCTAGATTTCCTGTGTATCAGAGACCTTTGAGGTCCCAGTTATCTCTTTAAAACCCAATTGTTTTGTATTTTTAATGTTTTTTTATAACTGATATGTTCACTTAATTTCTGAATTTACAAATGAGAAAGAAACACAGCTCATTAAAATATCTAAAGGTTTTTGTTTCTTAAAATGACTTCCTACATAATATACGTATTATATTTAGGTCTTTAGTCCATTTTGAGTTTATCTTTGTATATGCTGTTAGAGAATGTTCTAATTTTACTTTATTGCATATAGCTATCCAATTATCCGAGCATCACTTATTGAAGAGACTGTCTTCTCTCCACTGTATATTCTTGTCTTTTTTATTATACATTAATTGACCATAAGCACATAGGTTTATTTCTGGGCTCTCTCTTCTGTTCCACATGTCTGTTTTTGTGCCAATACTATACTGATTGGATTAATGTAGTTTTCTGATATAGTTCAAAGTCAGGGAACCTGATTTCTCCAGTTTTGATCTTCTTCCTTAAGATGGTTTTGGCGATTCAGGGTCTTTCATCTTTCCATGCAAAATTTAAAATTGTCTGTTTTAGTTCTGTAGAAAATGCCCTGGTATTTTCATAGCAATTGCACTGAGTATGTGGATTGCCTTGGATAGCATGTTTATTTTAACAATATCAATATTTCCAATCCATAAACAAGGTAAACTTTTCCCCATGTTTGTATCTTCACTTTCTTTGATCAGAGTCTTATTTTTTCTAAGTATAGGTCTTTCACCACCATAGGTATGTTTATTTCTAGGTGTTTTATTTCTCTCTTTTTGTATTCATTTTCTCTCACCCTGGTGGCTTTTCAGCAATAAGAGTGATCATTTTTTGAGAAATAACCACTATAAATCATTAATCAATT
>NW_024076066.1:0-2044 GCF_014754425.2 Oryx dammah
TACACGGGGATGACCCAGAGAGATGTTGTGGGGAGGGGTGTTGGAGGGGGGTTCATGTTTGGGAACGCGTGTACACCTGTGGTGGACTCATGTCAATGTATGGCAAAACCAATACAGAATTGTAAAGTAAAATTAAAAAAAAAAAAGAAAACAAACAAACAAAAAAGAAATGCAACAAAGCAAAATGGCTGTCTGGGGAGGCCTTACAAATAGCTGTGAAAAGAAGAGAAGTGAAAAGGAAAGGAGAAAAGGAAAGATAAAAATATCTGAATGCAGAGCTCCAAAGAATAGCAATAAGAGATAAGAAAGCCTTCTTCAGTGGTCAGTGCAAAGAAATAGAGGAAAACAACAGAATGGGAAAGACTAGAGATCTCTTCAAGAAAATTAGACATACCAAGGGAACATTTCATGCAAGATGGGCTCGATAAAGGACAGAAATGGTATGGAACTAACAGAAGCAGAAGATATTAAGAAGAGGTGGCAAGAATACACAGAAGAACTGTACAAAAAAGAGCTTCATGACCCGGATAATCATGATGGTGTGATCACTCATCTAAAGCCAGACATCCTGGAATGTGAAGTCAAGTGGGCCTTAGAAAGCATCACTAGGAACAAAGCTAGTGGAGGTGATGGAATTCCAGTGGAGGTATTTCAAATCCTGAAAGATGATGCTGTGAAAGTGCTGCACTCAATATGCCAGCAAATTTGGAAAACTGAGCAGTGGCCACAGGACTGGAAAAGGTCAGTTTTTATTCTAATCCCAAAGAAAGGCAATGCCAAAGAATGCTCAAACTCCTGCACAATTGCACTCATTTCACATGCTAGTAAAGTAATGCTCAAAATGCTCAAAATTCTCCAGGCCAGGCTTCAGCAATACGTGAAACGTGAACTTCATGATGTTCAAGCTGGCTTTATGAAAAGCAGAGGAACCAGAGATCAAATTGCCAACATCCACTGGATCATGGAAAAAGCAAGAGAGTTCCAGAAGAACATCTATTTCTGCTTTATTGACTATGCCAAAGCCTTTGACTGAGTGGATCACAATAAACTGTGGAAAATTCTGAAAGAGCTGGGAATACAGGACCACCTGACCTGCCTCTCGAGAAATCTGTATGCATGTCAGGAAGCAACAGTTAGAACTGGACATGGAACAACAGACTGGTTCCAAATAGGAAAAGGAGTGTGTCAAGGCTGTGTATTGTCACTCTGCTTATTTAACTTATATGCAGAGTACATCATGAGAAATGCTGGGCTGGATGAAGCACAAGCTGGAATCAAGATTGCCAGGAGAAATATCAATAACCTCAGATATGCAGGTGACACCACCCTTATGGCAGAAAGTGAATAGGAACAAAAAGCCTTTGATGAAAGTGAAAGAGGAGAGTTAAAAATTTGGCTTAAAGCTCAACATTCAGAAAACGAAGATCATGGCATCTGGTCCCATCACTTCATGGGAAGTAGATGGGGAAACAGTGGAAATAGTGTCAGACTTTATTTTGGGGGGGCTCCAAAATCACTGCAGATGGTGACTGCAGCCTTGAAATTAAAAGACGCTTACTACTTGGAAGAAAAGTTATGACCAACCTAGATAGCATATTCAAAAGCAGAGACATTACTTTGCCGACTAAGGTCCGTCTAGTCAAGGCTATGGTTTTTCCAGTGGTCATGTATGGATGTGAGAGTTGGACTGTGAAGAAGGCTGAGCTCCAAAGTATTGATGCTTTTGAACTGGGGTGTTGAAGAAGACTCTTGAGAGTCCCTTGAACTGCTAGGAGATCCAACCAGTCCATTCTGAAGGAGATCAGCCCTGGGATTTCTTTGGAAGGAATGATGCTAAAGCTGAAACTCCAGTACTTTGGCCACCTCATGCGAAGAGTTGACTCATTGGAAAAGACTTTGATGCTGGGAGGGATTGGGAGCAGGAGGAGAAGGGGACGACAGGATGAGATGGCTGGATGTCATCACGGACTTGACGGACATGAGTCTGAGTGAACTCTGGGAATTGGTGATGGACAGGGAGGCCTGGCGTGGTGCGATTCGTGGG
>NW_024076068.1:0-548 GCF_014754425.2 Oryx dammah
AGAGCGCCGCCTCCGAGATTCGACAGCAAAGCCGGGAATCCTTTCCCAAAGAAGCAGGGAAAGAAACACTCATCTCGAGCTTTGAGGAGGAAAAGGGGCTCCACTTGATGTTGGCGGGACCCTCCATCTTCCTCTCGAGTGGAGGCGGGTATGTCGGGGAACTTCCTGAGTTGCAGCAAGGGTGTGAAGGACCCTTTCGAAGTTCAAGAGGGAGGGGGAGATTTGCCTCGAGACGCCTCAGCGGAAAAGGAACTCATCTCGCCTGGAGTGGAGAACCTCCTGCATTTTCTCGAGTTGCGGCTGGACTTTCTCGAGTTACGACGGGGACATCTGGGACCCTCCCTTGTGGCCTCAGGACAGGCCAGTCTCCATGCGAGTTGCGAGGGGCCTGTCGGGATTCCTCTGCAGTCGGTGCCGGGGCCTAAGCCCTCGTGTGGAGTCTATGACAGAACCTGAGGATTCCTCTCCAGTGCTGACATGGTTCTTGGGGTCCTTCTGGGAGCTCCACAGGGGACTCAGTCCTCGTCTCGAGGG
This sequence comes from Oryx dammah, assembly GCF_014754425.2. Classification (NCBI taxonomy): domain Eukaryota; kingdom Metazoa; phylum Chordata; class Mammalia; order Artiodactyla; family Bovidae; genus Oryx; species Oryx dammah. The sequence goes on from NW_024076068.1 coordinate 535, forward strand.
GGGACATGCACGTC
>NW_024076068.1:648-2043 GCF_014754425.2 Oryx dammah
GGGATCTGTGGCATTCTTTGGAGGCTTTCCCACGAGGCTTTGCGACACGGCTTTCACTCGTGCCACTGTGGTGTGAGTCGATCCTCGGCGTACATGTCGAGGAAATGCAGGGAAATCAGGTTCTTCTGGAGTGGACTGAGACATTTTGTGCACTTTGGGAATGGTGGCACGACCCCTGGAGTTCCTCTCGACTTTCCTGTGGAGAGCGCCGCCTCCGTGATGCGACAGCAAAGCCGGGAATCCTTTCCCCACGAATCAGGGAAAGGAACCCTCATCTCAAGCTTTGAGGAGGAAACGGGGCTCCTCTTGATGTGGGCGGGACCCTTGGTGTTCTTCTCGAGTGGAGGCGGGTATGTCGGGGAACTTCTTGAGTTGCAGCCAGGGTGTGAATGACCCTTTTGAAGTTCAAGAGGGAGGGGGTGATTTGCCTCAATTCGCCTCAGCGGAAAAGGGCCTCATGTCGCCTGGAGGGGAGAACCTCCTGGATTTTCTCGAGTTGCGGCGGGACCTTCTCGACTTATGACGGGGACCTCTGGGACCCTCGCTTGTGGCCTCAGGACAGGCCAGTCTCCATGCGGTTTGCGAGGGGCCTGTAGGGATTCCTCTGAAGTCGGTGCCGGGGCCAAAGACCTCGTGTGGAGTCTATGACAGAACCTGAGGATTCCTCTCCAGTGCTGACATGGATCTTGGTGTCCTTTTGGGGGCTCCACAGGGAGTCAGTCCTCGTCTCGAGTGGGGACATGCACGTCCGCTTTCCTCACGAGCTGGAACAGCCGTGGCAGTCTTCCCGGAGCCTTGATACAGGGATCTGTGGCATTCTTTGGAGTCTTTCCCACGAGGCTTTGCGACAGGGCAGTCACTCGTGCCACTGTGGTGTGAGTCGATACTCAGCGTGCATGTCGAGGAAGTGCAGGGAAATCAGGTTCTTCTTGAGTGGACTGAGACATTTTGTGCACATTGGGAATGGTGGCACGACCCCTGGAGTTCCTCTCGACTTTCCTGTGAAGAGCGCCGCCTCCGAGCTGCGACAGGAAAGCTGGGAATTCTTTCTGAAGAATCAGGGAAAGGAAGCCTCATCTCGAGCTTTGAGGAGGAAACGGGGCTCCTCTTGATGTGGACGGGACCCTCGATGTTCCTCTCGAGTTGAGGCGGGTATGTCGGGGAACTTCTTGAGTTGCAGCAAGGGTGTGAAGGACCCTTTTGAAGTTCAAGAGGGAAGGGGTGATTTGCCTCGAGACGCCTCCGCGGAAAAGGGCCTCATCACGCCTGGAGGGGACAACGTTCTGGATTTTCTCGAGTTCCTGTGGGACCTTCTCGAGTTAGGACGGGGACCTCTGGGACCCTCCCTTGTGGCCTCAGGACAGGCCAGTCTCCAAGCGAGTTGAGAGGGGCCTG
>NW_024076069.1:0-1264 GCF_014754425.2 Oryx dammah
GGCGGGACCTTCTCGAGTTACGACGGGGACCTCTGGGACCCTCCCTTGTGGACTCAGGTCAGGCCAGTCTCCTTGCGGGTATCGAGGGACCTGTCGGGATTCCTCTGCAGTCCGTGCCGGGTCCTAAGACCTCGTCTGGAGTCTATGACATAACCGAAGGATTCCTCTTTATTCCTGACATGGATCTTGGGATCCTTCTGGACGCTACACAGGGCAGTCAGTCCTCATCTCGAGAGGGGACATGCACGTCCGCTTTCCTCACGAGCTGGAGCAGCCGTGGCAGGCTTCCCGGCGCCTTGATACAGGGATCTGTGTCATTCTTTTAGGCTTTCCCACGAGGCTTTATGACAGGCCTGTCACACGTCCCACTGTGGTGTGAGTCAATCCTCGGCGTGCATGTTGAGGAAGTGCAGGGAAATCAGGTTCTCCTGGTGTGGACTGAGATATTTTGTGCACATTTTGAATGCTGGCAAGACCCCTGGAGATCTTCTCGACTTTCCTGTGGAGAGCGCCTCCTCCGAGATGCGACAGCAAAGCCAGGAATCCTTTCCCGACGAAGCAGGGAAAGAAACCCTCATCTCGAGCTTTGAGGATGAAACGGGGCTCCTCTTGATCTGGGCGGGACTGTCGGTGTTCCTCTCGAGTGGAGGCGGGTATGTGTGGAACTGCTTGAGGTATAGCAAGGGTGTGAAGGACCCTTTCGAAGTTCAAGAATGAAGGGGTCATTTGCCTTGAGACGACTCAGCGGAAAAGGGCCTCTTCTCGCCTGGAGGGGAGAACCTCCTGGATTTTCTCGAGTTGCGGCGGGACCTTCTCGAGTTACGATGAGGACCTCTGGGACCCTCCCTTGTGGCCTCAGGACAGGCCAGTCTCCATGAGAGTTGCGAGGGTCCTGTCGGGATTCCTCTGCAGTCGGTTCCGTTGCGAAAGACCTCGTGTGGAGTCTATGATGGAACCTGAGGATTCCTCTCCAGTGCTGACATGGATCTTGGGGTCCTTCAGGAGGCTCCACAGGGCAGTCAGTCCTCGTCTCGAGTGGGGACATGCACGTCCGCTTTCCTCACGAGCAGGAGCAGCCGTGGCAGTCTTCCCGGCCCAATGGTACAGGGATCTGTGGCATTCTTTGGAGGCTTTCCAAAGAGGCTTTCCAACAGGCCTGTCACACGTGCCACTGTGGTGTGAGTCGATCCTCGGCGTTCATGTCCAGGAAGTGCAGGGAAATCAGGTTCTTCTGGAGTGGACTGAGACATTTTGTGCACATACG
>NW_024076069.1:1364-2043 GCF_014754425.2 Oryx dammah
AGCTTTGAGGAGGAAACTGGGCTCCTCTTGATGTGGGCGGGACCCTCAGTGTTCCTCTCGAGTGGAGGCGGGTATGTCGGGGAACTTCTTGAGTTCCAGCAAGGGTGTGAAGGACCCTTTCGAAGTTGAAGAGGGAAGGGGTGATTTGCCTCGAGACGCCTCAGCGGAATAGGGCCTCATCTCGCTGGAGGGGATAACCTCCTGGATTTTCTCGAGTTGCGGCGGGACCTTCTCGAGTTACGACGGGGAACTCTGGGACCCTCCCCTGTGGCCTCAGGACAGCAGGTCTTCATGCAAGTTTTGAGGGGCCTGTCGGGATTTCTGTGCAGTCGGTGCCGGGGCCTAAGACCTCATGAGGACTCTATGACGGAACCTGAGGATTCCTCTCCAGTGCTGACATGGAACTTGGGGTCCTTCTGGAGGCTCCACAGGGGAGTCAGTCCTCGTCTCGATTGGGAACATGCACGTCCGCTTTCCTCACGAGCTGGAGCAGCCGTGGCAGGCTTCCCGGCGCCTTGATACAGGGATCTGTGGCATTCTTTGGAGGCTTTCCCACGAGGCTTTCCGACAGGGCTGTCACACGTGCCACTGTGGTGTGAGTCGATCCTCGAACTGCATGTCGAGGAAGTGCAGGGAAATCAGGTTCTTCTGGAGTGGACTGAGACATTTTGTGCACTTT
>NW_024076070.1:0-2043 GCF_014754425.2 Oryx dammah
AGTTTCCCCACCAGCGACTGAGCCTCCGCTCCCTGCAGTGCAAGCACCATCCAAACCCTACCTGTCTTTCAAAATCCATCTGCAAGCAATTTGTGGGTCAGTAACTAGACAGAAAGATCCTTTAGGATTCCTTTCACCCATGAGATGCTGCAACTATGGTTACTCCAACTGTACGATTCTTGTAATACCTTTTCAGATTCTCCCTCTGCTTGTGCTCTTTCTATGCTTTGAAATCTTGTAGGATAATGTACCACTCATATGCTATATATTTCTCTGGTTTTGTTTTTTTTAGACTGTGCCTCTTGGCTTGTGGGATCTTAGTTTTCCGACCAGGGACTGAACCCAGACTCTCTGCCCTGAAAGGGCGGACTGCCAGGGAACTCCCTTCCCTGGTTTTCAACTATTGTCCCACCCAACTCTCTTGGGAGGTACAATACCTTCCCGTGAGTCACAATGACATGAAAGAGACACCTGTTAGGAAACCCATTTTTTCTTTTTCTAAGAACTGTGGCCCTCGTCAGGGCCACAATTACATCCATATTCATTCTGATCCACAAAGTTAAGTCATTACTTATTTACTCCCATAAATTTAAGACTAAGACTTGGAAATGCTAGGAGTTGGTTTTGATTCTAGGACTGGTAACAGAACAAGTAAATTCAGGGGCTGAGCCTGTCAATTTTTGGTGGTTACATGCGCTAATGACAAGCAAGCAAAGGGAAGCAGGATTATGTAGCAAACTGAAACAGAGAGGCTTTCCCTGACCCCCTCATCAAACACTGTAAGCCCTCAACTCCACCCCCTGCTCTCCATCGTGTCTTCTCTATCCCTTAATCCACTTTTCCCCTTTCTACTTCATGTTACTTGTTTGCTTACTTCTGTATCCCTCTTCTATTTCTCTATTGCTGCACAAAAATATCACACCCCCCCAGAAAATATCACCCCCAAAGTTAAGAGCTTTGAAACAAAACCACTCATCTATTTTCATCCAAATCTGCAGTTTCTGGGGTCACAGTTTGGGACTGAAACCCGAGTGTGTCCCTTTTCCATGCATGGCTCTTGGCTTGTGGGATCTTACTTCTCCAACCAGGAACAGATTGGAGACAAAACTTTGGTCTTCTGTTGAAGGAGATGATCGGTAGGCTGTGACCACTGGTCTTTGAGCTAGACTCAGGCAACCATTCCCCTGTCCTTGGAATGTACCCTCTACCTACTACTCCCACAGTGGGAGCTATCCCAAGGAAAACACCTTGAGGAAATAAGGTGTTGTTGAGACCATCCGAACAGTGTACCTGACAACCCAGTTAAGGCCTTTTTATAAACTTTTAAGACTTGGCAGGCAGGGGTAGAGAGCTACTCCTCTTTCAGCCACCCAAGACAATCTTAGTAACTTCCTATGCTTCTTGGACCTGCCATCTACAAATTTAGGGTGGGCTACCTCTATCTTGGCCTTCCCTGGTGGCTCAGAGGTTAAAGCGTCTGCCTGCAATGTGGGAGACCTGGGCCCGATCCCTGGGTCGGGAAGATCCCCTGGAGAAGGAAATGGCAACCCACTCCAGTATTCTTGCCTGGAGAATCCCATGGACGGAGGAGCCTAGTGGCCTACAGTCCACGGGGTCGAAAAGAGTCCGACACGACTGAGCGACTTCACTTTCATTTTCATCTCTATCTTTACTCTGTCCTTAGGGAGGGAGAAGAGACAGGTTCTAAAGCAGCAGCTTCCTCTCAACATGGCAGCCCGAGTTGTCAGCCTTCTTACTCACAGCTCAAGTCTGCCACACAAGGTTCTCAGAGACACAGAAGAAGATGCAAGGCTTCCGCTGACCTAGCCTCAGAATCCCCTGAAAATCACTTGGGCCTCATTCTATTGGTCAGCTTAGTTACTGGGATTCCAGGGGAGGGGTAGACTCTGAGTGGGCAGAATAGCTGGGATATAAAATGTCTCATTTACTCTCTAAAAACTATTTGGAATTCCCTGCCTGTCCAGTTGCTAGGACCGTGCTTGCACTGCAGGGAGCGGAGGCTCAGTCGCTGGTGGGGAAACT
>NW_024076071.1:0-2043 GCF_014754425.2 Oryx dammah
TGTCACTAGCCCACTCTTTTGCCCAGGCCCAGCAGTGTTGATGGATGAGGACTCAGAGCAAAAGTCTTCTCCAAATTCGCCCTCCACTGAAGGGGACTGCCTCCCTGGGGGCAGCTCCTTGTGAGAGACTACTCACAGGATCAGTGTGGGGAGGATACAGCGGCCTGAGCCCCTCACCTGGATTAAACTGATCTCTGCAGAGTCTTCCCTTTTCATGTCTGCTTCCTGAAAATTACTATGACCACCGTGCTCTGAAATGGCACCAGAAGTGAACAACAGAATGAAAGGCAAGTTAGACACAGAGACTTAGCCTTTGGAGGTTGAAGTCATGGGCAGGGGCCATCTCTGGGCTCTGTCAGAAATTCCAGGAGTATGAATCCCAAGTATTTGTGTTGGACTCAATCACAAAGCTATATCTCAAGTCTTCTGTGCCCTGATGGTTACTTTGGCAAGTCAGATCTTCTTCTCGTGCCAATGAATAAATGGAACAAAATTAGTAAGCATTTTCCACTACTATTGGAGAAGGCAATGGCACCCACCCCACTCCAGTGTCCTTGCCTGGAGAATCCCAGGGACGGGGGAGCCTGGTGGGCTGCTGTCTATGGGGTCACACAGAGTTGGACATGACTGAAGCGACTTAGCAGCAGCAGCAGCAACCACTACGATTATGATGAAAGTATTTATGCATCACACAATAAGGCAGAGGAGTATGGATGGATGGACTCCAAGTTAGAGGTTTTCAACGATCTTCCTGTTTGCATTTCATGGGGTACAATGAAGGGGCTTCAGGCTGGGTACTTACAAATGTTAGTATCCCCTGTGACAAGGGGATGTATAGGCCTTTACATTCAGCCTCCCGTTTACTCTCTGAAATGAATAAAACAATAGAGACAGCATAGATAGCCAGTGTTTGTCTCTTGTAAATACCTAAAGTAACAGTCATGGCAAGGACAAAAAGGGGCAAAACCTTGTTTCAGTAAAGGATAAAGGGATCTCCACTCCCGCATCTTTGGGGACAAGGGAGACACCAGACATGTGAAAAAAAGGCTTCTTGTGGGTCAAAAGTCAAGGGATAATGCCACACCATAATGAGTCTTGCTCCTCATGGAAACCTTCACTTTGAGATCCATCTTGGCTGAGGGATGTGTGTATGAACGCAGCGGAGTGTCCCAGGGAGGTCAGGTGTGGAAAAAGCAACCAGATGATAGGCCTGAAGGAAGACAAAAATCCGGAAGGACTGCCTCGTATAAATGACTTGACCGGCTCTTGACTGTGCTCCTGCTCACCAGGGGTGACATCCACACTCTTTCTCTCCAGGATTGCATCTCTGCCTTGCTTCTGTCTCAACTAAACCATGTCTTTCTGTGCTCTCCCACTTGTGCTATGTTTCTAATAATAAAGTCTGTACCTGCATTTACAGTTTCTGCCTCTGTGATAAATGCACTTTTCACTGGAGGCAATGATCCAGTAAAAAATAACCTTCAGCCTCTTGCTAGTCTCTTGGCTAGAATTCCTGTTTCTCATCCAGGGTACCCAGGTTCAACTCCTGGGCAGGGAAGTAAGATGTCTCTTCACTCAACCGCTCACCGCTGCCTCCCGAGATCAGTGCCACTGGGAGGAGCCCAGGTCCTCGCCTTGGTCCTGAATGGACGGCGCCTGGACGGAGCATCCATCAGTCAGGCACGAAGGAGCCTTTCCTGTTTCTTGGGACCTCAGCCCCATGGATGTGGCACGACCTTCATCCAGAATATCTTTCCACCCTAGATATCAGCACAAATGGGATGCTTTTTCCCCAAAAACGTGCTACTGTTATTTATATGAAAAGTGTTTTTGTTTCTGTCTTTGTATTTAAATTGGTGTGTTGATCATGTATTTGTTCCCAAACTGTTGGAGGTTTACCTGGGATCCCATGTTCCCTGCAGGCAGCTTCGAGGAAGCAGAGGAGAAGAGATGTGGACAAGGACCTGGAGTCTCTCCCCGGCCCTGGAGTGTGCTCGGTGCTCAACAGACGGCAGCCGGTAGGTGTAGCTTGCGATGAAGACG
>NW_024076072.1:0-2043 GCF_014754425.2 Oryx dammah
GACTGAAGTGACTTAGTAGTAGTCACAGCAGTCTATTAAGTGTGCAACAGCATTATGTCTAAAAATATGTACACACCTTAAGTTAAAGTTTTTTATTACTAAAAAATGCTAACCATCCTCCGACAGCTCAGGGTTGCCACAAACCTTCAGCTGTGAAAAATCTAACATCTCTGAAGTGCAAAGAAGAAAAGCACAATAATGCAATATGCCCACATATCATTCTTCAGTGTTAGCCGTGGCCATCGTGTTGTACATTACATCCCCAGTGATTATTTAGCTCATAACTGGAGGGTTGTGACCTTAGACCGTCCTCCTCCCATCCCCACTCCCTCACCCTCTCCTCTGGTAACCACAGGTCTGATCTCCTTTTCTATGAGTTTGGGTTTTTGTTTGGTTGGTTTTTTTAAGATTATAAGTGAGATCATATAGCATTTGTCTTTCTGTATCTGACTTACTTCACTTAGCAAAATGCCTTCAAGATCTATCCAAGGTGCTACAAAACAGTAGGATTTTCTTGTTCTTTTTATGGCTGAATAATATTCCATTGCATATATACACCACGTCTTTATCCACTCATCCAACAATGGACACTGAGGATGTCTTAGCTATTGTAAATAATCGTGCTATAAACATGGGGAAAGGGGTGCAGATTTCATTTTGAGTCAGTGTTTTTATTTTTTGAATATATTCCCAGAAGTGGAATGGATCACATGGTAATTCTATTTTTACTTTTTTGAGGGTATTCCGTATTATTTTCCACAGCCGCTGCACCAATTTACAATCTTACCAATAGCACACAAGTGTTCCCTTTACTCCCACATCCACGCAAATCTGACTATATATATATTTTAATGGTAATCAGCTACAGCTGGCTTTAAAAAATGTGTTACCTAGTAAAGCTGAAATGCCTGGAGGGGATCTTTGTATTGAGCATTCTTATTTTATTCTTAAGAATTATAGGAAGGTGAAGCAACTTGTCTAAGGTGGCCATTTAAAGTTAGGAATCAAAAAAAAAATGTTAGGAGCCAATGAATCACCCACTCCTTTCTCTGAGTCCCAAGTGGCAGAAAGTAGCCACAAATGTTGGGAACAAGTCAGTGCATTAATGTTTGGTAAAGCTGAAATAGAAAATGCAGCTGAGACTCCATGGCAGTGTTCTGTAACTCTGACTCAAAGTGGACATCTAGAGCCCTTTGGCAGATGGAGTTGGCTCTACAAAGCCGACTCCACCGGCACGTGCCTACCAATCTCACGGAGGAGACCAGGTCTGCCCGGCAAGCTCAGATGCTGCAGAGTGCAGGTCAAGAGAGAAAGATGGGCCCTCATGGATTCTGTGCAATGACCCTCCTCAGATAATGTCCCTTGGCTAGAGAATGTTTGTAGAGCAACAGATGTTTTTACCATGTCAGAAAATATCTGAAATGCTACTTGCTCTGTTTTTACTTAAGAGTATTCATTTGTTTAGCTCGCTTCTTCAAACTACTTAAGTCAGGGAAAATGACAAGCTAGAACATGCCCACATGATCATTAACGACAAATTATTACTATGATTATTATTATTTTGGCTATCACTTTTCTTATTGTATTGTAGATACTTCCCCTAGCATCAAACAACTTAATGTAATATCTTGCAAAGGGAAGTCCTTGAAGGATTACCCAAAATGCTGTCCCTGTCCTTATTCAAACTGATATGGAGTTAGGCCTGCAAATCCGCTAGGAGATCCTTTATAGTTCCAAACGGTAAAACTGCTCCATAAAACTGTAAAGCCTGAAGAAAAAGAAAGAAAAAAAAGCCACATAAAGGCTAAGCACTATTGACCACATGGCAGCCAAGATAAAATTAGGTGAAAGACTGAGTTTCTGGGTACAGGTAGAAGTTTATTCCCTCAAGTTAAGAACCTCACAGTGAAATATAAGTAGGAAACTATAACTATCATCTTATTAAGTCACCTCATTAACAAATCAGTTTGGTGTTAGTGTAGAAATAAACATGGGCAGCCTTTTGTGACATGGTGGGAGTATAAGGAAGTAAATTAATACCAC
>NW_024076073.1:0-2043 GCF_014754425.2 Oryx dammah
TTGAAGAATTTTCCATAGTTTATTGTGATCCACACAGTCAAAGGCTTGGCATAGTCAATAAAGCAGGATGGTAGTAAACAAGGGTGGGGTATGGATTAAAGAGAAAATAATTAACACAATGTCACACATGGTAAGCACTCAATGAGCTCACTTCTTCCATCTCTCAAACATAGATCTTCTTCCAACTCAATGTGGCAGGAAGATTTTATTCACTAGATATGAATTATATTTCAGGACTTCCCTGACAGCTCAGTGGTTAAGGCTGCGTCTGTCCAAGGCCAGGGGTGGCGGCCAGGAGGAGCAACCCCATGTCCAAGGAGTGTTGGCTGCACGGGCACAGGAGGGCCTAGAGAAGCCATCCCATGTTGAAGGTCAGGAAGGGTGGTGGTGAGGAGATACCCCTCATCCAAGATAAGGAGCAGCGGCTGCACTTTGCTGGAGCAGCCGTGAAGAGATACCCCACGCCCAAGGTAAGAGAAACCCAAGTAAGATGGTAGGTGTGGCAAGAGGGTATCAGCAGGCAGACACACTGAAACCATACTCACAGAAAACTAGTCAATCTAATCACACTAGGACCACAGCCTTGTCTAACTCATTGAAACTAAGCCATGCCTGCGGGGCAACCCAAGATGGGCAAGTCATGGTGGAGAGGTCTGACAGAATGTGGTCCACTGGAGAAGGAAATGGCAAACCACTTCAGTATTCTTGCCTTGAGAACCCCATGAACAGTATGAAAAGGCAAAATGATAGGATACTGAAAGAGGAATTCCCCAGGTCAGTAGGTACCCAATATGCTACTGGAGATCAGTGGAGAAATAACTCCAGAAAGAATGAAGGGATGGAGCCAAAGCAAAAACAATACCCAGCTGTGGATGTGACTGGTGATAGAAGCAAGATCCGATGCTGTAAAGAGCAGTATTGCATAGGAACCTGGAATGTCAGGTCCATGAATCAAGGCAAATTGGAAGTGATCAAACAAGAGATGGCAAGAGTGAACATCGACATTCTAGGAATCAGCGAACTAAAATAGACTGGATTGGGTGAATTTAACTCAGATGACGATTATATCTACTACTGCAGGCAGGAATCCCTCAGAAGAAATGGAGTAGCCATCATGGTCAACAAAAGAGTCCGAAATGCAGTACTTGGATGCAATCTCAAAAGCGACAGAATGATCTCTGTTCATTTCCAAGGCAAACCATTCAATATCACGGTAATCCAAGTCTATGCCCCAACCAGTAACGCTGAAGAAGCTGAAGTTAAATGGTTCTATGAAGATTTACAAGACCTTTTAGAACTAACACCCAAAAAAGATGTCCTTTTCATTATAGGGGACTGGAATGCAAAAGTAGGAAGTCAAGAGATACCTGGAGTAACAGGCAAATTTGGCCTTGGAATGTGGAATGAAGCAGGGCAAAGACTAATAGAATTTTGCCAAGAAAATGCACTGGTCATGGCAAACACTCTCTTCCAACAACACAAGAGAAGACTCTACACATGGACATCACCAGATGGTCAACACCGAAATCAGATTGATTATATTCTTTGCAGCCAAAGATGGAGAAGCTCTATACAGTCAACAAAAACAAGACCAGGAGCTGACTGTGGCTCACATCATGAACTCCTTATTACCAAATTCAGAATTAAATTGAAGAAAGTAGGGAAAACCACTAGACCATTCAGGTATGACCTAAATCATATTCCTTATGATTATACAGTGGAAGTGAGAAATAGATTTAAGGGCCTAGATCTGATAGATAGAGTGCCTGATGAACTATGGAATGAGGTTCATGACATTGTACAGGAGACAGGGATCAAGACCATCCCCATAGAAAAAAAATGCAAAAGGGCAAAATGGCTGTCTGGGGAGGCCTTACAAATAGCTGTGAAAAAAAGAGAAGCGAAAAGCAAAGGAGAAAAGCAAAGATATAAGCATCTGAATTCAGAGTTCCAAAGAATAGCAAGAAGAGATAAGAAAGCCTTCTTTAGCGATCAGTGCAAAGAAATAGAGGAAAACAATAGAATGGGAAAGACTAGAGATCT
>NW_024076074.1:0-2043 GCF_014754425.2 Oryx dammah
AGATCTCTAGTCTTTCCCATTCTATTGTTTTCCTCTATTTCTTTGCACTGATCGCTAAAGAAGGCTTTCTTATCTCTTCTTGCTATTCTTTGGAACTCTGAATTCAGATGCTTATATCTTTGCTTTTCTCCTTTGCTTTTCGCTTCTCTTTTTTTCACAGCTATTTGTAAGGCCTCCCCAGACAGCCATTTTGCCCTTTTGCATTTTTTTTCTATGGGGATGGTCTTGATCCCTGTCTCCTGTACAATGTCATGAACCTCATTCCATAGTTCATCAGGCACTCTATCTATCAGATCTAGGCCCTTAAATCTATTTCTCACTTCCACTGTATAATCATAAGGAATATGATTTAGGTCATACCTGAATGGTCTAGTGGTTTTCCCTACTTTCTTCAATTTAATTCTGAATTTGGTAATAAGGAGTTCATGATGTGAGCCACAGTCAGCTCCTGGTCTTGTTTTTGTTGACTGTATAGAGCTTCTCCATCTTTGGCTGCAAAGAATATAATCAATCTGATTTCGGTGTTGACCATCTGGTGATGTCCATGTGTAGAGTCTTCTCTTGTGTTGTTGGAAGAGAGTGTTTGCCATGACCAGTGCATTTTCTTGGCAAAATTCTATTAGTCTTTGCCCTGCTTCATTCCACATTCCAAGGCCAAATTTGCCTGTTACTCCAGGTATCTCTTGACTTCCTACTTTTGCATTCCAGTCCCCTATAATGAAAAGGACATCTTTTTTGGGTGTTAGTTCTAAAAGGTCTTGTAAATCTTCATAGAACCATTTAACTTCAGCTTCTTCAGCGTTACTGGTTGGGGCATAGACTTGGATTACCGTGATATTGAATGGTTTGCCTTGGAAATGAACAGAGATCATTCTGTCGCTTTTGAGATTGCATCCAAGTACTGCATTTCGGACTCTTTTGTTGACCATGATGGCTACTCCATTTCTTCTGAGGGATTCCTGCCTGCAGTAGTAGATATAATCGTCATCTGAGTTAAATTCACCCAATCCAGTCTATTTTAGTTCGCTGATTCCTAGAATGTCGATGTTCACTCTTGCCATCTCTTGTTTGATCACTTCCAATTTGCCTTGATTCATGGACCTGACATTCCAGGTTCCTATGCAATACTGCTCTTTACAGCATCGGATCTTGCTTCTATCACCAGTCACATCCACAGCTGGGTATTGTTTTTGCTTTGGCTCCATCCCTTCATTCTTTCTGGAGTTATTTCTCCACTGATCTCCAGTAGCATATTGGGTACCTACTGACCTGGGGAATTCCTCTTTCAGTATCCTATCATTTTGCCTTTTCATACTGTTCATGGGGTTCTCAAGGCAAGAATACTGAAGTGGTTTGCCATTTCCTTCTCCAGTGGACCACATTCTGTCAGACCTCTCCACCATGACTTGCCCATCTTGGGTTGCCCCGCAGGCATGGCTTAGTTTCAATGAGTTAGACAAGGCTGTGGTCCTAGTGTGATTAGATTGACTAGTTTTCTGTGAGTATGGTTTCAGTGTGTCTGCCTGCTGATACCCTCTTGCCACACCTACCATCTTACTTGGGTTTCTCTTACCTTGGGCGTGGGGTATCTCTTCACGGCTGCTCCAGCAAAGTGCAGCCGCTGCTCCTTATCTTGGATGAGGGGTATCTCCTCACCACCACCCTTCCTGACCTTCAACATGGGATGGCTTCTCTAGGCCCTCCTGTGCCCGTGCAGCCAACACTCCTTGGACATGGGGTTGCTCCTCCTGGCCGCCACCCCTGGCCTTGGACAGACGCAGCCTTAACCACTGAGCTGTCAGGGAAGTCCTGAAATATAATTCATATCTAGTGAATAAAATCTTCCTGCCACATTGAGTTGGAAGAAGATCTATGTTTGAGAGATGGAAGAAGTGAGCTCATTGAGTGCTTACCATGTGTGACATTGTGTTAATTATTTTCTCTTTAATCCATACCCCACCCTTGTTTACTACCATCCTGCTTTATTGACTATGCCAAGCCTTTGACTGTGTGGATCACAATAAACTATGGAAAATTCTTCAA
>NW_024076075.1:0-2042 GCF_014754425.2 Oryx dammah
AGCTTCCCTTGCTTGCCTGCCTTTCACCTGTTGCTCACCTCCTGCTGGGTGACCTAGGGGTGGGGTGTGTGGGGAAGGAAGCTGTGGACCACAGCTTTATAAAATTGATATGATATATTAAAACCTGAGTTAGCATTAACTCATTGCAAGGAGTTAAGTGACTGTGGTTCAGGCAGGTATGTGTTAGAGATAGAGTTCTTTAACAAAGATTAGACCCTGGTATATACATAGAGGAATGAATGCATATTATACTAGCTAGTAATTCTCAAATTAGTTTTATATTTATGTCTATGACCCAGTTTGAGTTAATATTTGCATACAGTAAAAGTTAAGAGTCAAACTTTCATTTTTTTTCTTTTTGCATATGAATGGCCAATTGCTCTGGTACCATTTATTGAAAAGTCTACTCTTCTTCGTGCTTTACCTTGGTACTTTTGCTTACAATGAATCAACTATACCTGTATTAGTGAATTTCCTGACTTCATTTTTTCCATCAATCTTGTCAGCCACAAGCTGGCATTTGCCATAGGTGCTTGCCATCTACCTCTACCAGGATTAAATCGTGTGCTGCTATATTTGCTGACTTCCAGTACCCCTCTGAAGGAGAACAGAGTGGAGAACAGAAATGAAATGAGGCACTCTGTGCTCCCAGAAAACTGGCAGGGCAGGTCTTCAGATTGTTAGATAGTCTCAGGAGCTGATTTTGTGGTCCAGTTCTTGTTCAGTTCAGTTCAGTTAAGACGCTCAGTCAGGTCCGAATCCTTTGACCCCATGGAATGCAGCACGCCAGTCTTCCTTGTCCATCACCAATCCCGGAGTTTACTCAAACTCATCTCCATCGAGTTGGTGATGGCATCCAACCATCTCATCCTCTGTCGTTCCCTTCTCTTTCTACCTTCAGTCTTTCCCAGCATCAGGGTCTTTTCCAATGAGTTAGTTCTTCACATCAGGTGGCCAGAGTATTGGAGTTTCAGCTTCAGTATCAATCCTTTCAATGAATATTCAGGACTGCTTTCTTTTAGGATTGACTGGTTGGATCTTCTTGCTGTCCAAGGGACTCTCAAAAGTCTTCTCCAACACCACAGTTCAAAAGCATCAATTTTTCGATGCTCAGCTTTCTTTATAGTCCAACTCTCACATCCACACATGACTACTGGGAAAACCCAGAGAAGGTGATGGCACCCCACTCCAGTACTCTTGCCTGGAAAATCCCATGGATGGAGGAGCCTGGTGGGCTGCAGCCCATGGGGTCACGAAGAGTCAGACATGACTGAGTGACTTCCCTTTAATTTTTCATTTTCATGCATTGGAGAAGGAAATGGGAACCCACTCCAGTGTTCTTGCCTGGAGAATCCCAGGGACAGGGGAACCTGGTGTGCTGCCATCTATGGGGTCGCACAGAGTCAGAGACTACTGAAGTGACTTAACAGCAGCCTTGGGAAAACCATAGCTTTGACTAGACTGCCCATTATTGGCAAAGTAATGTCTCTGCTTTTTAATATGCTGCCTAGGTTGGTCATGGCTTTCCTTCCAAGGAGTAAGTGTCTTTGAATTTTATGGCTGCAATCACCAACTGCAGTGATTTTGGAGCCCCCCAAAATAAAGTCTCTCACTGTTTCCATTATTTCTGCATCTATTTGCCATGAAGTGATGGGACCAGAAGTAATGATCTTAGTTTTCTGAATGTTGCTTTTTAAGCCAAATTTTTCACTCTCCTCTTTCGCTTTCATCAAGAGGATCTTTAGTTCTTCTTTGCTTTCTGCTATAAGGGTGGTGTCATCTGCATATCTGAGGTTATTGATATTTCTCCCGGAAACCTTCATTCTAGCTTGTGCCTCATTCAGCCTGGCATTTTGCATGATATACTTTGCATGTAAGTTAAATAAACAGGGTGACAATATACAGCCTTGATGTACTCCTTTCCCGATTTGGAAATAGTGTGTTGTTCCTTGTCCAGTTTGAACTGTTCTTTCTTGACCTGCATACAGATTTCTCGGGAGGCAGGTCAGGTGGCCTGGTATTCCCATCTTTTGAAGAATTTT
>NW_024076076.1:0-2041 GCF_014754425.2 Oryx dammah
ATGCGAAGGGATGGGATGTAATAGCACAACAAATGGTGTGTAAATGCAGCTCAGGCTGCAGTAATCCTGTGCGACCCACTAGCTCTTTGGGGGTGGGGAGTGAAGGGGATGGTAGGGAAGTGGGGCCAGATGTGTGTCCGGTTGCCTGAGGCTGAATGAAGAAAGGGGTAGCAGACAGCACAGGAGTGGGTGAATTGGGCCTGGGGAGATCAGCCAAATAGGCAGGTCCCTAAGCTGTGAGCCACACACAGGCTGCTGGCCCAAATCTAGACCAATAGCCAAGAGTGTGGTGGGCGGCACCCTTATAGACACGCTCCTCGAACATAGGACATCTTCCATGGTTCCTGGGCTGCAGCACACCCACATGGCCTATTCTGCTCCAGGGAGGAAGTCGGTTTTGCATCTGCTGCTACCCCAGACGCTGTCAGTGACTGGGCTCTGGAAATTCCAACAACGGGTTCCTGCTCTGCAGTCCAAACAGCACACTCCTGTGTCCTTCAGGACCATCAAAAACTGAGAACTCTCCCTGAGTATCCAAATGATAAGCAGAGGTGCCACGTGGGTGTTGGCACTGGTATCCACTTTTCTCCAAGGGACAGAGAACCTGTTGCTGTCCGGATGCTAGGGGAGAAGGGAAAAACATGTGGGAGCATCCCCTTAAGTTACATGCAAAGACTCTACCATTTTATATAATGGACTTGAGGGTCCCTAGATTTTGGTATCTGCAGGTGCAGGCTTCCCAGACCCAATCTCCCAAGGGTAATGAGGAGATTGGACGGGGCCTTCTCACAACTTCTACTGCCCCCCCTGCCTAAAATGGACACACAGATTCACTACAGCTTCATCATCTGTAGTCCTTCCTCTTCAGTTCTGAGAGGGATGCTAACCCCTTGGTTGTTATCACTTTCCAGCATTTTGTGAAAGCTTACAGGATTTAAATAAATTGAGGAGGGAGGAGAGTGGGGAGAGACAAAGAGGAGGAGAAAAGAAGAGGAAACATAGATTTCTCCTGGCATAGGTCTACAGCCAGGATCCCAGCTTCCTTGAATAGTGCACAGAGATTGCAAGCTATCTGTGCCAGAAGTGGAGAAGGGGTGACATTCACCTCCAGGACGAGACTCAACTCCAGGAACCTACGGGGGAAGCCAAGTGTGCTGATGTTCAGGAACCAATACTTAGAGGTTACCCTACAGGTCTGTGACAGAGCCCTTAGAGACCGCAAGAAGAAAGGTTTCCATAAGTATAATCACAGATTAGATGGTTGGATCGATTAGAGGAAGAATAATTCTATGACCTGATAATTACTGAAATAAACGAGACAATTCTTGCACATCACACTCTGACAAGACTGAAACTCAGTATTAGTTTGACACAATGGGAAACGACACACTCCAAGAATTAGCTGTTAACTGTACTACACTTGTGTCCAAGGCAAGATAAGATACAAACCTTAAATCTTCACATGTTCAACTAGGTAGGGTAAGACACACGGAACTGGAAAAGGTAAGGAAAAGTTCTAAAACGGGTTTAGTCACCCTGCACTGTTTTTATCCACTACATTGACTATTCTTGGACAACTCCATTCTAGCTTAAGGGTAAGAGAACTCAATTTAGCCCAATTCATAAACTGAACAGATTCCCTGTGTTTGACCCTTTTCAGTTAAAACTATGGGTCCAGTACAAATCAAAGTGGACGTCAAGGCTCTTTTTTCTTTGGGAATTTTAACTTGTTTTCCTACTGTGTCTGACACAGATATGGCTACCTCATTGGGACTATAGGCCAGCCAAATGGGAAAGAGGGTGGAATGAATCAAATCCCCCTCTTGATCATTCAACAGGAGGCACACAGGCACCAGGTCTCATTCTCTTAACTATCTCTGCTTCTCCAACTGCAGTCCATGATACACAGGGCCTGCTTGATGCTTGCAAGTGTCTCTCACCAAACACAGGCATTTTAACCATTGGCTCCCTTGAGATGTCCCTGGGCTAGGTAGAAACACTCTGAGACAGTGTTCCTTCTACCTTGGCTCTATGCCTGGAG
>NW_024076077.1:0-2041 GCF_014754425.2 Oryx dammah
TACAATATTGTAAAGTAATTAACCTCCAATTAAAATAAATTTATATTTAAAAAATAATACTTGTAGCTGACAGAAGAGATGAAAACCACTATATGCAAAAAAAAAGCACAAAAAACTGAAAGAAAGATTACATAATGGGCTATGAATATGCTTTATTGGAGAAGCAAGGAATAGACACATTAATTGCTCACGGGGTACAGATCACAACCCGGATTACAAACGGGCACATGGCACAGAGAGATCAAACGATAGTACTGCTGCTCTTCTTGCAACAACGTGGTGTCAGCTTCTGGAAGCAAGCCTTTTCTCTCTCAGCTGTCCGTTGAGGAGGGAGATTAAGAAAGATGCACTCCATCACCTTTGGGGAAGGGAGGAAAACGGAACAGCCTGGATCTTGTTTCTTGGTCCAGATGAAATCAGTTGCTGTTACTTCCACTTGGGTGGACACTTCTGCTCCCATGGTGGGCATGGTGGCCCACGAGGGCATTTCTGCTGGCTCACTGGAGGTGAGCATGGATGGGGTGGGCAAGGCTCATGGCACTTCGGTGGGCACACTATTGGAGGTGGATGGCAGGGCTCCTTGCACTGATGCTGCTGCTAATGCTGATATGGATGTGGATGTGGATGTGGATGCGGGTGCGGGTGCGGGTGCGGGTGCGGATGCGGGTGCGGGTGCGGATGCGGGTGCGGATGCGGGTGCGGATGTGGATGTGGATGTGGGTGCGGGTGCGGGTGTGGGTGCGGATGTGGGTGCAGATGTGGATATGGAGGCAGATGCTGGTGGTGAGACATCCTTCCTGGGTCTCAAGGAATCTGAAATACAAACAGACAACATTCTTCATAGTTGAGAGTCCGATTGGAAACACATTTAGCTGCGCCAACTACCCTCCCATCACTAAGGACTCTTCTGGATTCCTAATACAGTCTTTATGGTTTTTCTTCACCCTTATTTTTTAGTATCTCTTGCCCTCAGATCTTCAGTCTTTTTGGTTCGTCTCTCCTTCACCACTTTATAAAACAAAATTACCTACAAGGTGTTGTACGAATACAAACATACTCTGAAGAAGAATCTGGATAATAAACTTGTAGCCAATCCCCAAACAAATCTCTACTTATTTCTCCCATGAGGTCTTGGTTGCTGGCCAAGCTGACCTGACTGTGGGCTTCTGAGGAGAAATGCAAAGGCCCACACCAGGCACTCAGTGGGACTGAATGCCGAGAAGAGGGCATTTGGAACTACTGTGTGCTGTGCTGTGGCACCGTATCTCATCCCCCTTACTGTCTCTCAGGTTAAGACTGAGCCTCTGACTCCAATTTCTCCTCACATTTCAGATCTCATTCATGACCAATACCAAAAATTTTCCCCTAAATGCTCATTATCTTCTGTTTCCCATACAGAACACTAATTGCTTCAGTTAAAGCCACTTCTTCCCCCAGATTAAACCCAACACCCAAGTTCCAAAAAGATCTCTAAGAGTTGTGCTCACCAGAGGCTCCAAAGAAGACCTATGACCGTCACGACAATGACAGCACTGTGACGGAGACTCCTTTTATAAGGACCAGGCAGCTCCACCCAGGGGGAACATCCCAGGACTGGCTGATGCACTTGTTTCCCACCCCAAATACCACAGGCTTGCAATCTCAAAAATCAATGCCCCAGTCATACTGATAGCACACAGTTCCCTTGTCCATGGACGTGCTCACCTTTCAGTGAGGAATTACAGAGTGAGTCATTTGCGACTTTGTCTCATACTTCCTCTACCAGTGTTGTGTACCATGTAGGAAATATGAGGCTGCTTGAGAATGGTGCTATTCTTCCATAGTTAGAGATGTTGCTTCCCCCTCTTGCCAGCTCCCCAAGCCTCTGGTACATAAAACGTACTACCCCATTCCATTTCATCTGTCAGCACCCGGCTTTTTGTCCACTGATGACAGAGACCAGAGTTTTCCTAACTGCACATATTTTAACTCCTACCTACAGTTTTTCTAAACTTGCCTTGTACCACATACTACTTCTTGACAATTAAATGACTTAAACCTG
>NW_024076078.1:0-2041 GCF_014754425.2 Oryx dammah
CGTGTCCTCCAGCTCCACCCTGTCTGGCTGCAGTCTT
Source organism: Oryx dammah (assembly GCF_014754425.2). Lineage (NCBI taxonomy): Eukaryota > Metazoa > Chordata > Mammalia > Artiodactyla > Bovidae > Oryx > Oryx dammah. The sequence goes on from NW_024076078.1 coordinate 38, forward strand.
TCATGTCTGCACATCTCCTGTATTCTTGCACCAGGAGTCTCCACAGTCTCCCTCCCTTCTCTGAGGCCCACCTCAGATAACGAGCAGAGGATAAGGTCCTCACTGTCCTCAGGGGTTCGCGTCTGAGAAAGAGGAGGCGGGCAGCCACATAGGGAAAGAACAGAGTTATGGTCCTCTCGAGGGAGCGTAACAGGAGAGAAGCTGGGAAGTAGATGAGGGCATGGCCCTTGAGGGTGGGATGTTGAAGGGGTGTTGAGAGGGTAGTCCGTGCGAGCCGTGATGGGAGGGCCTCGGGTCTTCTGTCCAGCGTCTGGCTGTTATGGGACATGAGCTCGGGGTGTGGGGGAGGTGGAGACGTGCTGGAGGTGATGTGGAGATGACGCCTCGGTGTGGAGGTGAGGTGGCGTTTGAAGCGAAAATGAACCAAGAGTGAGAGTCGGCAGTGGAGTGTGAGGTGGAGGTAAGCCAGGAGGTGAGGTCTGGTGTAGGGTGGAGTGGAGGCGAAATAGGTGTGGACAGTGCTTGCCCATGGCGGGAGAGGGAGGGACGGGAAGCTAGTTTGGGGAGCAGAGCCAGGTCCAGGAGGGCAGGTGGGCACCCATGCTGGACTGGGGTCAGGGTCTGGCACCTGTGGTGGGTGCGCTGACTCTAGACAGTGGCCACAGGGGGGGTTCTATCAAGGTGTGGCGTGACCTCCCAAAGCCAAAGGGACAGCCCTGCAGGTGCTCAGGGGCCTCACATCCTGGGCCCTGTTGGGGTGTGCTCACGAGACAAGGTGGGACAGTAAAGAAGAGAATCCTGAGGCTGGGCAGAGCCACCGTGAACACAGATAACTCAGATCTCTGGGGAGAGGTCAGGCCATGACGCCCCCTTCATGGATGAACTTCATGAGTGGAGCATAGCATCTCTAGCACAGAGACACCAGTACCCACACTGTTCAGACTCACCAGGAGGCCACAAGGGGTGTGGGCTCGCAGGCCTGTCACACGGTCAGGAGCAGCTTCCGCTGCAGGGAGGGAAGCACCGCCAAGGGCCAAGGACCAGAGAACCCACTGGCGCTCGTGGTAAAGAACCTGCCTGCCAGTGCTGGAGACATGAGACTCAGGCTTGATCCCTGGGTTGGGAAGAACCCCTGGAGGAGGGCACGGCGGCCCACTCCAGTATTCTTCCCTTGGAAATGCCAGGGACAGAGGAGCCCAGCAGGCCACAGTCCATGGGGTCGCAAACAGTCAGACACGACTGAAGCGACTGAGCGTGCCTGTGGAGCGCTCAAGTTGACCAGCTCCAAGCAGTCCAGGAGAGCAGCTTCTCAGAACGTGCCGATCCCAGGGGCACCTACTCCAGGGCGATGGGGAAGGAGTAGGGTGGCTTGTGCTTCCCTTCCGGCCATGCTGCTCCTGGCTCTGTCAGCCCCGGGCTCTGGCCCTGGTAGCAGTAGGAGTTGACAAGGGGGGTATGCTGGGGTAAACACGTGGGATAGTTTAGGTAGCTCTTTTTGTGTCTCCGTGCCCAACGATCCCCCTTAAGATCATAAAGTCACTAAAGAATGAGGCCTGAAGGGGGCCGTGGCCGTGGTGTGGGGTAAGCTGGGCCGTGGAGGATGCTGGAGGATGTCCGTTCCAATCTGTCGTCACTTTCTGCAGGCACTGTGGCCATTTCCATGTTCTGTCCCTGCCCTGAGGTCCTCCCTGGGGATTCCGTTTCCTTGCTGGTCTGTCTGTCCTCTGCACGCACTCCCCCGCCCAGCACTGCTACCTGCCCATGTGTCTGTGGGTCTAAGTGTTTATTCATTTGCTCCAGCGTGTGCTGTTGCACGGTCAAGTGTCCACGTCCTGATCCCCCTACATTTTCCAGAGAGTCTAATGTTTCCCTTGTCACTCTGACCCTGCCCAGCCCTGCCCGCCAAGTTCACAAAGGGCCTGAGGAAGGAAGAGGCCACAGAAGGGACCGCGGCCATGCTGCGCTGTGAGCTGAGCAAGGCGGCCCCCGTGGAGTGGAGGAAGG
>NW_024076079.1:0-2041 GCF_014754425.2 Oryx dammah
CGTGTCCTCCAGCTCCACCCTGTCTGGCTGCAGTCTTTCATGTCTGCACATCTCCTGTATTCTTGCACCAGGAGTCTCCACAGTCTCCCTCCCTTCTCTGAGGCCCACCTCAGATAACGAGCAGAGGATAAGGTCCTCACTGTCCTCAGGGGTTCGCGTCTGAGAAAGAGGAGGCGGGCAGCCACATAGGGAAAGAACAGAGTTATGGTCCTCTCGAGGGAGCGTAACAGGAGAGAAGCTGGGAAGTAGATGAGGGCATGGCCCTTGAGGGTGGGATGTTGAAGGGGTGTTGAGAGGGTAGTCCGTGCGAGCCGTGATGGGAGGGCCTCGGGTCTTCTGTCCAGCGTCTGGCTGTTATGGGACATGAGCTCGGGGTGTGGGGGAGGTGGAGACGTGCTGGAGGTGATGTGGAGATGACGCCTCGGTGTGGAGGTGAGGTGGCGTTTGAAGCGAAAATGAACCAAGAGTGAGAGTCGGCAGTGGAGTGTGAGGTGGAGGTAAGCCAGGAGGTGAGGTCTGGTGTAGGGTGGAGTGGAGGCGAAATAGGTGTGGACAGTGCTTGCCCATGGCGGGAGAGGGAGGGACGGGAAGCTAGTTTGGGGAGCAGAGCCAGGTCCAGGAGGGCAGGTGGGCACCCATGCTGGACTGGGGTCAGGGTCTGGCACCTGTGGTGGGTGCGCTGACTCTAGACAGTGGCCACAGGGGGGGTTCTATCAAGGTGTGGCGTGACCTCCCAAAGCCAAAGGGACAGCCCTGCAGGTGCTCAGGGGCCTCACATCCTGGGCCCTGTTGGGGTGTGCTCACGAGACAAGGTGGGACAGTAAAGAAGAGAATCCTGAGGCTGGGCAGAGCCACCGTGAACACAGATAACTCAGATCTCTGGGGAGAGGTCAGGCCATGACGCCCCCTTCATGGATGAACTTCATGAGTGGAGCATAGCATCTCTAGCACAGAGACACCAGTACCCACACTGTTCAGACTCACCAGGAGGCCACAAGGGGTGTGGGCTCGCAGGCCTGTCACACGGTCAGGAGCAGCTTCCGCTGCAGGGAGGGAAGCACCGCCAAGGGCCAAGGACCAGAGAACCCACTGGCGCTCGTGGTAAAGAACCTGCCTGCCAGTGCTGGAGACATGAGACTCAGGCTTGATCCCTGGGTTGGGAAGAACCCCTGGAGGAGGGCACGGCGGCCCACTCCAGTATTCTTCCCTTGGAAATGCCAGGGACAGAGGAGCCCAGCAGGCCACAGTCCATGGGGTCGCAAACAGTCAGACACGACTGAAGCGACTGAGCGTGCCTGTGGAGCGCTCAAGTTGACCAGCTCCAAGCAGTCCAGGAGAGCAGCTTCTCAGAACGTGCCGATCCCAGGGGCACCTACTCCAGGGCGATGGGGCAGGAGTAGGGTGGCTTGTGCTTCCCTTCCGGCCATGCTGCTCCTGGCTCTGTCAGCCCCGGGCTCTGGCCCTGGTAGCAGTAGGAGTTGACAAGGGGGGTATGCTGGGGTAAACACGTGGGATAGTTTAGGTAGCTCTTTTTGTGTCTCCGTGCCCAACGATCCCCCTTAAGATCATAAAGTCACTAAAGAATGAGGCCTGAAGGGGGCCGTGGCCGTGGTGTGGGGTAAGCTGGGCCGTGGAGGATGCTGGAGGATGTCCGTTCCAATCTGTCGTCACTTTCTGCAGGCACTGTGGCCATTTCCATGTTCTGTCCCTGCCCTGAGGTCCTCCCTGGGGATTCCGTTTCCTTGCTGGTCTGTCTGTCCTCTGCACGCACTCCCCCGCCCAGCACTGCTACCTGCCCATGTGTCTGTGGGTCTAAGTGTTTATTCATTTGCTCCAGCGTGTGCTGTTGCACGGTCAAGTGTCCACGTCCTGATCCCCCTACATTTTCCAGAGAGTCTAATGTTTCCCTTGTCACTCTGACCCTGCCCAGCCCTGCCCGCCAAGTTCACAAAGGGCCTGAGGAAGGAAGAGGCCACAGAAGGGACCGCGGCCATGCTGCGCTGTGAGCTGAGCAAGGCGGCCCCCGTGGAGTGGAGGAAGG
>NW_024076080.1:0-2040 GCF_014754425.2 Oryx dammah
AGGGATTTGCGGCATTCCATGGAGGCTTTCCCAGGATTGTTTCCCACAGGGCTGTCACACGTGCCACTGTGGTGTGAGTCGTTCCTCGGTGTGCAAGTCGACGCAGTTGAGGGAAATCAGGTTCTTCTGCAGTGGACTGAGACATTTTGTGCACATTGGGAATGGTGGTACCACCGCTGGAGTTCCTCTCAAATTTCCTGTGGAGAGCGCCTCCTCCGAGATGCGCCAGAAAAGCCGGGTATCATTTCCCAACGAAGCATGGAAAGGAACCCTCATCTAGTTATATGAGGAAGAAACGGGGCTCCTCTTGATGTGGGCGGGACCCTCGGGGTTTCTCTCGAGTGGAGGCCGGTATGTAGGGGAACTTTTTGAGTTGCAGCAATGGTGTGAAGGGCCCTTTCGAAGATCAAGAGGGAAGGTGTGATTTGCCTCAAGACGCCTCAGAGGAAACGGGCCTCATTTCACCTGGAGAGGAGAACCTCGTGGATTTTCTCGAGTTGTGGCGGGACCTTCTCGAGTTACGATGTTGACCTCTGGGACCCTCCCTTGTGGCCTCAGGAAAGGCCAGTGTACAAGCGAGTTGCAATCGGCCTGTCGGGAATCCTCTGCAGTCGGTGTTGGGGCCTAAGTCCTCGTGTGGAGTCTATGACAGAAACTGAGGATTACTCTCCAGTGCTGACATGGATCTTGGGGTACTTCTGTAGGCACCACAGGGGAGTCTGTCCTAGTTTCGAGTGGGGACATGAAGGTCCGCTTTCCTCATGAGCTGGAGCAGCCATGGCAGGCTTCGCGTCGCCTTGATACAGGGATCTGTGGCCGTATATGGAGGCTTTCCCACGAGGGTTTCCCACAGGGCTGTCACACGTGCCAATGTGGTGTGAGTCGATCCTCGACGTGCAAGTCGAGGCAGTTCGGGGAAATCAGGTTCTTCTGGAGTGGACTGAGACATTTTGTGCACATTGGGAATGGTGGCACGACCCCTGGAGTTCCTCTCGACTTTCCTGTGGAGAGCGCCTCCTCCGAGATACTCCAGGAAAGCCGGGAATCCTTTCCCGACGAAGCAGGGAATGGAACCCTCATCTAGAGCTATGAGGAGGAAACGGGGCTCCTCTTGATGTGGGCGGGACACTCGGTGTTCCTCTCGAGTGGAGGCGGGTATGTAGGGGAACTTCTTGAGTTGCAACATTGTGTGATAGTCCCTTTCGAAGTTCAAGACGGAAGGTGTGATTTGCCTCGAGACGCCTCAGCGGAAAAGGGCCTCATCTAGCCTGGAGGGGAGAAGTTCGTGGATTTTCTCGAGTTGTGGCGGGACCTTCTCGAGTTATGACGTTGACTTCTGGGACCCTCCCTTGTGGCCTCAGGAAAGGCCAGCCTCCATGCTTGTTTCTAGGCGCTTGTCGGGATTCCTCTGCATTGCGTGCCATGGCTTAAGTCCTCGTCTGGAGTCTAAGACGGAACCTGAGGATTCCTCTCCACTGCTGACATGGATCTTGGGGTACTTCCGTAGGCAACCACAGGGGAGTCTGTCCTATTCTCGAGTGGGGATATGCACGTCCGTATTCCTCACGAGCTGGAGCAGCCGCGGCAGGCTTCCCGTCGCCTTGATACAGGAATCTGCGGCATTCCATGGAGGCTTTCCCACGAGGGTTTCCCACAGGGCTGTCACACGTGCCACTGTGGTGTGAGTCGTTCCTCGGTGTGCAAGTCGACGCAGTTCAGGGAAATCAGATTCTTCTGCAGTGGACTGAGACATTTTGTGCACATTGGGAATGGTGGTACCACCGCTGGAGTTCCTCTCGAATTGCCTGTGGAGAGCGCCTCCTCCGAGATGCGCCAGAAAAGCCGGGAATCATTTCCCGACGAAGCAGGGAAAGGAACCCTCATCTAATGCTATGAGGAGGAAACGGGGCTCCTCTTGATGTGGGCGGGACCCTCGGGGTTCCTCTCGATTGGTGGCCGGTGTGTAGGGGAACTTCTTGAGTTGCAGCAATGGTGTGAAGGACCCTTTCGACGATCAAGAGGGAAGGTGTGATTTGCCTC
>NW_024076083.1:0-2038 GCF_014754425.2 Oryx dammah
GGTCCTGTGAGGTGAGTAAAATATTGGAAAGGACTTCCCTGGTGGCTGAGACGGAAATAATATCTGTCTGCAATACAGGAGACCTAGGTTCAGTCCCTGGGGTTGGGAAGATTCCCTGGAGGAAAAAATGGTAACCCACTTGAGTAATCCTGCCTGGGAAATTCCACGGACAGAGGAGCCTGGCAACCTACAGTCCACAGGGTCGCAAAAGAGTTGCACACTACTGAGCGATTCACACTAACTCAACAGCAGCTTCATTGCTAACCTTCACACTTTACAGATGAGGAAGCAGAAAGAGCGAACGACTTGCTTAAAGTCACACAGCCTGTGCTTTAATGTCCCTTCTGCCTACTATCCAGTGCTGGATACTACTACGGCCCCCTGGAACATGAGCTCCATCAAAGCAGACATCACATCTGTCTTGCCAACTAATGTTTCCCCAATGCTGACCAGAAAACTAAGAATTAATGAATAAACTATCCTGAAATTTCTCACACTGGAATCCATGCTGTGATGATAAAAATCACAGGAAAAAAAAACCAGATATATTTCCATGAGATGTTAATTCAGATTTGTTTGCTTTGTGGATCAGCTTCTATATTATGACAAATTAAAATTTTATTTTTGGCTTTTCAAGTTGTAAATGGTAAACCTGCATAGATTTTAAACATAAAATGAGTCTATATCAAAGGCATTATGCAGTCAAACATGACTTTTGACCTCTACCAAAGGCAATGGCACCCCACTCCAGTACTCTTGCCTGACAAATCCCATGGGTGGAGGAGCCTGGTAGGCTGCAGTCCATGGGGTCGATAGGAGTAGGACACAACTGAGCGACTTCACTTTCACTTTTCACTTTCATGCATTGGAGAGGGAAATGGCAACCCACTCCAGTGTTCTTGCCTGGAGGGATTCTGGGGAGCCTGGTGGGCTGCCGTCTCTGGGGTCAAACAGAGTCGGGCACGATTGAAGCGACTTAGCCGCAGCAGCAGCAGCCAGAGGATGTTGTGCTCTTAGATATTTTTATAGAGTAGCTAGAAATCCAGTTTTCAATGTGATGTCTATTTTTAAATAATAGCCATAAGTGCTAGCTTCATATACACAGTCCAACGTTGCAGCCTCCTTCTCCACCACAGAAATTGCAGACTGGACTTGAGTTACCTTCTGGGTCACGCTGGATCCTGCAGGAAAGAGCCTTTATTTACAAGCATGATGGTATAGGGGATGAAGTGTTTAGGACCTAATGCCCCGATTCCATTGCCCCTTATCCCTCCCTTTCAAGATGCATCAGGTGACAATGCTCTGCCCTCCCCACAACCTTGGCACTGAGAGAGGGGCATGAGTCCTGTGTGTGGCCACCCTCACCAAGACAGACAGAGGCTCTGCCTGCCCTCAGCACACTGGCAACCAGCATATGGGCAGCTCCTCCCTACAGTGACGGGTCCTCTGCTCCATTTCAGATCCAGATCTGAATACTGCACCCTGTGCTCAAGAGGTCCAGGCAGAGCTCCTGGGCTGTGGGATGCTCCTGCCCCACGCAGGAAACTGAGTCAGCAGCTGGAGGGGCAGTTTGTCTGTGTCGTGTCACACGCTTCCTTTCTAGGAGGGAAATGCTAGACTTCTGCACATCAGTTTGTCGAATTAGAACACTCTCAGACGAGAAATAAACAGTGGTAAAACGGAATCATGTTCAGTTCATTCTCCTTTGGATCAGAGAATCAAAAGGAACAATGGGGTTTCCACTCTAACAGAAAGGCAGAATTTTTTGCTTCAATCTTTGTCTCTGCCTCCTATGGAATCTGGTAAAAGTTACCTGCGAAATATTTTGTTGTCTATGAACGATTTCATATCTTGCCTCTGCATCACAAAATCTGTCAAGTGTGCGCCATATTAAATAGCAGCAAGGGGAGAAATACATGTGTATGTGATTACAGTTTACATGTGTGTATGTGTGTAAACAAAAGTAAATTCAGAAAATTATAGTCAATGAGTAAATATAAGAACTCCTGTTAAAACTCAATACATGTATTTCTGAATC
>NW_024076085.1:0-2037 GCF_014754425.2 Oryx dammah
AAAGATTTTGTACAGCAAAGGAAATGAAAAGAAATATATGGCCTGGGGGAAAATATTTGCAAATAATGAGGCCAACAGGGGTTAATTTTCAAAATATACACACAGCACGTATAACTCAATGTCTATAAAATACACAGCCCAATCAAAAGGTGGACAGAAGACCTAAATAGATATTTCTCTAAAGAAGACATTCAGATGGCCATCTGGCACAGGAAAAGATGCTCACCATTGCTAATTATTAGAGAAATGCAAATAAAAACCACAGTGAAGTACCGCCTCACGCTGGCTAGAACAACCATCATCAAAAAGTCTGTATACATCCAGAGAAAGCTCTGATTTGAAAAGATACAGTCACCCCAATGTTCATAGCAGCACCGAAATGTCCACCAACAGATGAATGAATAAAGATGAAGTGGTACATATATACAGTGTGTCAGGGAGCCTTTAACAGGAGGCTTCCCGGGTGCTGTTTTGGATCTGTCATGAATCCTCTGTTCCTCATGAATTAAGAGGTGTGGCAAACCACTCTGGGGCTGAGGAATGCATGCATTTCCTTCGTTAGTTTTTCCCATATGGTGATAAGTAACTATTTTCGACCCTCTTCCTTTTTCTGAACCATATGGTAAAAGTGATTATTTACAACCCTCTCTCTTTGATATCGATTGCCTTGTGTTTTCTTGATAATTTGTAAGTCTGGACTTTTGATTTTTATGTTTGCTGAAAATAGCTACCTTGTAAGACAGTATATATACCCACACTATGTTGAATAAAACACCTTTACTCCATCAGAGCTTGGGTACCCGTGTCTCTCTCTCTCTCTCTCGCGAGCGAGTCGCTCGCTCGCTCGCTTGCTCAGGCTAATTCTTTGGAGCGCAGAAGCCCGCCGAGCTCACTTTCTTGCCCAGGCTTCTGAGACTCTCCCGAGAAGGTGCACTGTGCCTTCACCCCCCGAGAGGGCGCCTGGTGCCTACATGAGGCAGTGCAAGCCTTGTGTCAAAGGCTTTATTGGGTTTCTGCGTAAACCAAGTAATATCAGCCTCTTTCTCTCTCTCTTTTACTTTCTTATCGTCGACTCCAGACCACCAGGTTCCAGTCCATTAAAGGACCTCAACACAATGGAATATTATTCAGCCATAAATATAATATGAAATATTGCCATTTGCCGCATCATGAATAAACCTAGAAATTATTGTATTAAGTGAAGTCAGACAGAAAGACAAATATCACGTCATGTGTATGTGGAATCTAAAAATTAATACAAGTGAACTTATTTACAACAGAAATAGAAAACAAATACACAGACATAGAAAACAAATTTATGGTTACCAAAGGGGAAGGGGAAAGGGTAAATTAGGAATATGAGATTAATAGATGCCACTTTATTTAAAATAGATAAACAAGGATTCACTGTGTAGCACAGGGAACTATATTCAAGATCTTATAACAACCTATAAAAATCTAAAAAATCTGAAAAAGTATGTAACTTTCTATATTTATCGCTGAATCACTTTGTTGCTTACCTGAAACTAACCTAATATTTGGGAGAAGGCAGTGGCACCCCACTCCAGCACTATTGCCTGGAAAATCCCATGGACAGAGGAACCTGGTGCGCTGCAGTCCATGGGGTCGCTAGGAGTTGGACACGACTTCACTTTCACTTTCACTTTTCACTTTCATGCATTGGAGAAGGAAATGGCAACCCACTCCAGTGTTCTTGCCTGGAGAATCCCAGGGACAGGGGAGCCTGGTGGGCTGCCGTCTATGGGGTCGCACAGAGTTGGACACGACTGAAGCGACTTAGCAGCAGCAGCAGCAGCAACCTAATATTTTAGTTTAGCCTGTGCACCACCTGCTGGCTGCAACTAGAAAAACCCCCGTGCATGTGCGTGTTAAGTCACTTCAGTTGTGTCTCTTTGCGACTCCATGGATTGTAGCCTGCCAGGTTCCTCTGTCCATGGGATTTTCCAGGTAAGAATACTGGAGTGGGTTGCCATACCCTCCTCCAGGGAATCTTCCAGACACAGGGATGATGTCTTT